>NW_026972728.1:0-42371 GCF_036711695.1 Zophobas morio | reverse complement strand
ATGCTTTAAGTGTGTTTGGTGGCTCAGAACCATCAAAAAACGTTGAAATATAGTTCAAATTCAATAAAAATCGACAAAAATACAGTTTCTAGCTAAAATTTGATGGTTTCGTTGCACTTTCCGAGCCCGTAGGGTATCTGAGTGGCTTAAAAGTACAAGAAAACACTTCAAAAGTGACGTTTCTGAAGAATTTTAACAGTTTTCTTGTATCTACGAACGCCAGAATGCATAAAATTGACCTAAACGTCTCCTTTTCCTATTCTGAGTCGATTCTGCATGCTTTAAGTGTGTTTGGTGGCTCAGAACCATCAAAAAACGTTGAAATATAGTTCAAATTCAATAAAAATCGACAAAAATACAGTTTCTAGCTAAAATTTGATGGTTTCGTTGCACTTTCCGAGCCCGTAGGGTATCTGAGTGGCTTAAAAGTACAAGAAAACACTTCAAAAGTGACGTTTCTGAAGAATTTTAACAGTTTTCTTGTATCTACGAACGCCAGAATGCATAAAATTGACCTAAACGTCTCCTTTTCCTATTCTGAGTCGATTCTGCATGCTTTAAGTGTGTTTGGTGGCTCAGAACCATCAAAAAACGTTGAAATATAGTTCAAATTCAATAAAAATCGACAAAAATACAGTTTCTAGCTAAAATTTGATGGTTTCGTTGCACTTTCCGAGCCCGTAGGGTATCTGAGTGGCTTAAAAGTACAAGAAAACACTTCAAAAGTGACGTTTCTGAAGAATTTTAACAGTTTTCTTGTATCTACGAACGCCAGAATGCATAAAATTGACCTAAACGTCTCCTTTTCCTATTCTGAGTCGATTCTGCATGCTTTAAGTGTGTTTGGTGGCTCAGAATCATCAAAAAACGTTAAAATATAGTTCAAATTCAATAAAAATCGACAAAAATACAGTTTCTAGCTAAAATTTGATGGTTTCGTTGCACTTTCCGAGCCCGTAGGGTATCTGAGTGGCTTAAAAGTACAAGAAAACACTTCAAAAGTGACGTTTCTGAAGAATTTTAACAGTTTTCTTGTATCTACGAACGCCAGAATGCATAAAATTGACCTAAACGTCTCCTTTTCCTATTCTGAGTCGATTCTGCATGCTTTAAGTGTGTTTGGTGGCTCAGAACCATCAAAAAACGTTGAAATATAGTTCAAATTCAATAAAAATCGACAAAAATACAGTTTCTAGCTAAAATTTGATGGTTTCGTTGCACTTTCCGAGCCCGTAGGGTATCTGAGTGGCTTAAAAGAACAAGAAAACACTTCAAAAGTGACGTTTCTGAAGAATTTTAACAGTTTTCTTGTATCTACGAACGCCAGAATGCATAAAATTGACCTAAACGTCTCCTTTTCCTATTCTGAGTCGATTCTGCATGCTTTAAGTGTGTTTGGTGGCTCAGAACCATCAAAAAACGTTGAAATATAGTTCAAATTCTATAAAAATCGACAAAAATACAGTTTCTAGCTAAAATTTGATGGTTTCGTTGCACTTTCCGAGCCCGTAGGGTATCTGAGTGGCTTAAAAGTACAAGAAAACACTTCAAAAGTGACGTTTCTGAAGAATTTTAACAGTTTTCTTGTATCTACGAACGCCAGAATGCATAAAATTGACCTAAACGTCTCCTTTTCCTATTCTGAGTCGATTCTGCATGCTTTAAGTGTGTTTGGTGGCTCAGAACCATCAAAAAACGTTGAAATATAGTTCAAATTCAATAAAAATCGACAAAAATACAGTTTCTAGCTAAAATTTGATGGTTTCGTTGCACTTTCCGAGCCCGTAGGGTATCTGAGTGGCTTAAAAGTACAAGAAAACACTTCAAAAGTGACGTTTCTGAAGAATTTTAACAGTTTTCTTGTATCTACGAACGCCAGAATGCATAAAATTGACCTAAACGTCTCCTTTTCCTATTCTGAGTCGATTCTGCATGCTTTAAGTGTGTTTGGTGGCTCAGAACCATCAAAAAATGTTGAAATATAGTTCAAATTCAATAAAAATCGACAAAAATACAGTTTCTAGCTAAAACTTGATGGTTTCGTTGCACTTTCCGAGCCCGTAGGGTATCTGAGTGGCTTAAAAGTACAAGAAAACACTTCAAAAGTGACGTTTCTGAAGAATTTTAACAGCTTTCTTGTATCTACGAACGCCAGAATGCATAAAATTGACCTAAACGTCTCCTTTTCCTATTCTGAGTCGATTCTGCATGCTTTAAGTGTGTTTGGTGGCTCAGAACCATCAAAAAACGTTGAAATATAGTTCAAATTCAATAAAAATCGACAAAAATACAGTTTCTAGCTAAAATTTGATGGTTTCGTTGCACTTTCCGAGCCCGTAGGGTATCTGAGTGGCTTAAAAGTACAAGAAAACACTTCAAAAGTGACGTTTCTGAAGAATTTTAACAGTTTTCTTGTATCTACGAACGCCAGAATGCATAAAATTGACCTAAACGTCTCCTTTTCCTATTCTGAGTCGATTCTGCATGCTTTAAGTGTGTTTATTGGCTCAGAACCATCAAAAAACGTTGAAATATAGTTCAAATTCATTAAAAATCGACAAAAATACAGTTTCTAGCTAAAATTTGATGGTTTCGTTGCACTTTCCGAGCCCGTAGGGTATCTGAGTGGCTTAAAAGTACAAGAAAACACTTCAAAAGTGACGTTTCTGAAGAATTTTAACAGTTTTCTTGTATCTACGAACGCCAGAATGCATAAAATTGACCTAAACGTCTCCTTTTCCTATTCTGAGTCGATTCTGCATGCTTTAAGTGTGTTTGGTGGCTCAGAACCATCAAAAAACGTTGAAATATAGTTCAAATTCAATAAAAATCGACAAAAATACAGTTTATAGCTAAAATTTGATGGTTTCGTTGCACTTTCCGAGCCCGTAGGGTATCTGAGTGGCTTAAAAGTACAAGAAAACACTTCAAAAGTGACGTTTCTGAAGAATTTTAACAGTTTTCTTGTATCTACGAACGCCAGAATGCATAAAATTGACCTAAACGTCTCCTTTTTCTATTCTGAGTCGATTCTGCATGCTTTAAGTGTGTTTGGTGGCTCAGAACCATCAAAAAACGTTGAAAAATAGTTCAAATTCAATAAAAATCGACAAAAAATACAGTTTCTAGCTAAAATTTGATGGTTTCGTTGCACTTTCCGAGCCCGTAGGGTATCTGAGTGGCTTAAAAGTACAAGAAAACACTTCAAAAGTGACGTTTCTGAAGAATTTTAACAGTTTTCTTGTATCTACGAACGCCAGAATGCATACAATTGACCTAAACGTCTCCTTTTCCTATTCTGAGTCGATTCTGCATGCTTTAAGTGTGTTTGGTGGCTCAGAACCATCAAAAAACGTTGAAATATAGTTCAAATTCAATAAAAATCGACAAAAATACAGTTTCTAGCTAAAATTTGATGGTTTCGTTGCACTTTCCGAGCCCGTAGGGTATCTGAGTGGCTTAAAAGTACAAGAAAACACTTCAAAAGTGACGTTTCTGAAGAATTTTAACAGTTTTCTTGTATCTACGAACGCCAGAATGCATAAAATTGACCTAAACGTCTCCTTTTCCTATTCTGAGTCGATTCTGCATGCTTTAAGTGTGTTTGGTGGCTCAGAACCATCAAAAAACATTGAAATATAGTTCAAATTCAATAAAAATCGACAAAAATACAGTTTCTAGCTAAAATTTGATGGTTTCGTTGCACTTTCCGAGCCCGTAGGGTATCTGAGGGGCTTAAAAGTACATGAAAACACTTCAAAAGTGACGTTTCTGAAGAATTTTAACAGTTTTCTTGTATCTACGAACGCCAGAATGCATAAAATTGACCTAAACGTCTCCTTTTCCTATTCTGAGTCGATTCTGCATGCTTTAAGTGTGCTTGGTGGCTCAGAACCATCAAAAAACGTTGAAATATAGTTCAAATTCAATAAAAATCGACAAAAATACAGTTTCTAGCTAAAATTTGATGGTTTCGTTGCACTTTCCGAGCCCGTAGGGTATCTGAGTGGCTTAAAAGTACAAGAAAACACTTCAAAAGTGACGTTTCTGAAGAATTTTAACAGTTTTCTTGTATCTACGAACGCCAGAATGCATAAAATTGACCTAAACGTCTCCTTTTCCTATTCTGAGTCGATTCTGCATGCTTTAAGTGTGTTTGGTGGCTCAGAACCATCAAAAAACGTTGAAATATAGTTCAAATTCAATAAAAATCGACAAAAATACAGTTTCTAGCTAAAATTTGATGGTTTCGTTGCATTTTCCGAGCCCGTAGGGTATCTGAGTGGCTTAAAAGTACAAGAAAACACTTCAAAAGTGACGTTTCTGAAGAATTTTAACAGTTTTCTTGTATCTACGAACGCCAGAATGCATAAAATTGACCTAAACGTCTCCTTTTCCTATTCTGAGTCGATTCTGCATGCTTTAAGTGTGTTTGGTGGCTCAGAACCATCAAAAAACGTTGAAATATAGTTCAAATTCAATAAAAATCGACAAAAATACAGTTTCTAGCTAAAATTTGATGGTTTCGTTGCACTTTCCGAGCCCGTAGGGTATCTGAGTGGCTTAAAAGTACAAGAAAACACTTCAAAAGTGACGTTTCTGAAGAATTTTAACAGTTTTTTTGTATCTACGAACGCCAGAATGCATAAAATTGACCTAAACGTCTCCTTTTCCTATTCTGAGTCGATTCTGCATGCTTTAAGTGTGTTTGGTGGCTCAGAACCATCAAAAAACGTTGAAATATAGTTCAAATTCAATAAAAATCGACAAAAATACAGTTTCTAGCTAAAATTTGATGGTTTCGTTGCACTTTCCGAGCCCGTAGGGTATCTGAGTGGCTTAAAAGTACAAGAAAACACTTCAAAAAGTGACGTTTCTGAAGAATTTTAACAGTTTTCTTGTATCTACGAACGCCAGAATGCATAAAATTGACCTAAACGTCTCCTTTTCCTATTCTGAGTCGATTCTGCATGCTTTAAGTGTGTTTGGTGGCTCAGAACCATCAAAAAACGTTGAAATATAGTTCAAATTCAATAAAAATCGACAAAAATACAGTTTCTAGCTAAAATTTGATGGTTTCGTTGCACTTTCCGAGCCCGTAGGGTATCTGAGTGGCTTAAAAGTACAAGAAAACGCTTCAAAAGTGACGTTTCTGAAGAATTTTAACAGTTTTCTTGTATCTACGAACGCCAGAATGCATAAAATTGACCTAAACGTCTCCTTTTCCTATTCTGAGTCGATTCTGCATGCTTTAAGTGTGTTTGGTGGCTCAGAACCATCAAAAAACGTTGAAATATAGTTCAAATTCAATAAAAATCGACAAAAATACAGTTTCTAGCTAAAATTTGATGGTTTCGTTGCACTTTCCGAGCCCGTAGGGTATCTGAGTGGCTTAAAAGTACAAGAAAACGCTTCAAAAGTGACGTTTCTGAAGAATTTTAACAGTTTTCTTGTATCTACGAACGCCAGAATGCATAAAATTGACCTAAACGTCTCCTTTTCCTATTCTGAGTCGATTCTGCATGCTTTAAGTGTGTTTGGTGGCTCAGAACCATCAAAAAACGTTGAAATATAGTTCAAATTCAATAAAAATCGACAAAAATACAGTTTCTAGCTAAAATTTGATGGTTTCGTTGCACTTTCCGAGCCCGTAGGGTATCTGAGTGGCTTAAAAGTACAAGAAAACGCTTCAAAAGTGACGTTTCTGAAGAATTTTAACAGTTTTCTTGTATCTACGAACGCCAGAATGCATAAAATTGACCTAAACGTCTCCTTTTCCTATTCTGAGTCGATTCTGCATGCTTTAAGTGTGTTTGGTGGCTCAGAACCATCAGAAAACGTTGAAATATAGTTCAAATTCAATAAAAATCGACAAAAATACAGTTTCTAGCTAAAATTTGATGGTTTCGTTGCACTTTCCGAGCCCGTAGGTTATCTGAGTGGCTTAAAAGTACAAGAAAACACTTCAAAAGTGACGTTTCTGAAGAATTTTAACAGTTTTCTTGTATCTACGAACGCCAGAATGCATAAAATTGACCTAAACGTCTCCTTTTCCTATTCTGAGTTGATTCTGCATGCTTTAAGTGTGTTTGGTGGCTCAGAACCATCAAAAAACGTTGAAATATAGTTCAAATTCAATAAAAATCGACAAAAATACAGTTTCTAGCTAAAATTTGATGGTTTCGTTGCACTTTCCGAGCCCGTAGGGTATCTGAGTGGCTTAAAAGTACAAGAAAACACTTCAAAAGTGACGTTTCTGAAGAATTTTAACAGTTTTCTTGTATCTACGAACGCCAGAATGCATAAAATTGACCTAAACGTCTCCTTTTCCTATTCTGAGTCGATTCTGCATGCTTTAAGTGTGTTTGGTGGCTCAGAACCATCAAAAAACGTTGAAATATAGTTCAAATTCAATAAAAATCGACAAAAATACAGTTTCTAGCTAAAATTTGATGGTTTCGTTGCACTTTCCGAGCCCATAGGGTATCTGAGTGGCTTAAAAGTACAAGAAAACACTTCAAAAGTGACGTTTCTGAAGAATTTTAACAGTTTTTTTGTATCTACGAACGCCAGAATCCATAAAATTGACCTAAACGTCTCCTTTTCCTATTCTGAGTCGATTCTGCATGCTTTAAGTGTGTTTGGTGGCTCAGAACCATCAAAAAACGTTGAAATATAGTTCAAATTCAATAAAAATCGACAAAAATACAGTTTCTAGCTAAAATTTGATGGTTTCGTTGCACTTTCCGAGCCCGTAGGGTATCTGAGTGGCTTAAAAGTACAAGAAAACACTTCAAAAGTGACGTTTCTGAAGAATTTTAACAGTTTTCTTGTATCTACGAACGCCAGAATGCATAAAATTGACCTAAACGTCTCCTTTTCCTATTCTGAGTCGATTCTGCATGCTTTAAGTGTGTTTGGTGGCTCAGAACCATCAAAAAACGTTGAAATATAGTTCAAATTCAATAAAAATCGACAAAAATACAGTTTCTAGCTAAAATTTGATGGTTTCGTTGCACTTTCCGAGCCCGTAGGGTATCTGAGTGGCTTAAAAGTACAAGAAAACACTTCAAAAGTGACGTTTCTGAAGAATTTTAACAGTTTTCTTGTATCTACGAACGCCAGAATGCATAAAATTGACCTAAACGTCTCCTTTTCCTATTCTGAGTCGATTCTGCATGCTTTAAGTGTGTTTGGTGGCTCAGAACCATCAAAAAACGTTGAAATATAGTTCAAATTCAATAAAAATCGACAAAAATACAGTTTCTAGCTAAAATTTGATGGTTTCGTTGGACTTTCCGAGTCCGTAGGGTATCTGAGTGGCTTAAAAGTACAAGAAAACACTTCAAAAGTGACGTTTCTGAAGAATTTTAACAGTTTTCTTGTATCACCGAACGCCAGAATGCATAAAATTGACCTAAACGTCTCCTTTTCCTATTCTGAGTCGATTCTGCATGCTTTAAGTGTGTTTGGTGGCTCAGAACCATCAAAAAACGTTGAAATATAGTTCAAATTCAATAAAAATCGACAAAAATACAGTTTCTAGCTAAAATTTGATGGTTTCGTTGCACTTTCCGAGCCCGTAGGGTATCTGAGTGGCTTAAAAGTACAAGAAAACACTTCAAAAGTGACGTTTCTGAAGAATTTTAACAGTTTTCTTGTATCTACGAACGCCAGAATGCATAAAATTGACCTAAACGTCTCCTTTTCCTAATCTGAGTCGATTCTGCATGCTTTAAGTGTGTTTGGTGGCTCAGAACCATCAAAAAACGTTGAAATATAGTTCAAATTCAATAAAAATCGACAAAAATACAGTTTCTAGCTAAAATTTGATGGTTTCGTTGCACTTTGCGAGCCCGTAGGGTATCTGAGTAGCTTAAAAGTACAAGAAAACACTTCAAAAGTGACGTTTCTGAAGAATTTTAACAGTTTTCTTGTATCTACGAACGCCAGAATGCATAAAATTGACCTAAACGTCTGCTTTTCCTATTCTGAGTCGATTCTGCATGCTTTAAGTGTGTTTGGTGGCTCAGAACCATCAAAAAACGTTGAAATATAGTTCAAATTCAATAAAAATCGACAAAAATACAGTTTCTAGCTAAAATTTGATGGTTTCGTTGCACTTTCCGAGCCCGTAGGGTATCTGAGTGGCTTAAAAGTACAAGAAAACACTTCAAAAGTGACGTTTCTGAAGAATTTTAACAGTTTTCTTGTATCTACGAACGCCAGAATGCATAAAATTGACCTAAACGTCTCCTTTTCCTATTCTGAGTCGATTCTGCATGCTTTAAGTGTGTTTGGTGGCTCAGAACCATCAAAAAACGTTGAAATATAGTTCAAATTCAATAAAAATCGACAAAAATACAGTTTCTAGCTAAAATTTGATGGTTTCGTTGCACTTTCCGAGCCCGTAGGGTATCTGAGTGGCTTAAAAGTACAAGAAAACACTTCAAAAGTGACGTTTCTGAAGAATTTTAACAGTTTTCTTGTATCTACGAACGCCAGAATGCATAAAATTGACCTAAACGTCTCCTTTTCCTATTCTGATTCGATTCTGCATGCTTTAAGTGTGTTTGGTGGCTCAGAACCATCAAAAAACGTTGAAATATAGTTCAAATTCGATAAAAATCGACAAAAATACAGTTTCTAGCTAAAATTTGATTGTTTCGTTGCACTTTCCGAGCCCGTAGGGTATCTGAGTAGCTTAAAAGTACAAGAAAACACTTCAAAAGTGACGTTTCTGAAGAATTTTAACAGTTTTCTTGTATCTACGAACGCCAGAATGCATAAAATTGACCTAAACGTCTGCTTTTCCTATTCTGAGTCGATTCTGCATGCTTTAAGTGTGTTTGGTGGCTCAGAACCATCAAAAAACGTTGAAATATAGTTCAAATTCAATAAAAAACGACAAAAATACAGTTTCTAGCTAAAATTTGATGGTTTCGTTGCACTTTCCGAGCCCGTAGGGTATCTGAGTGGCTTAAAAGTACAAGAAAACACTTCAAAATGACGTTTCTGAAGAATTTTAACAGTTTTCTTGTATCTACGAACGCCAGAATGCATAAAATTGACCTAAAGGTCTCCTTTTCCTATTCTGAGTCGATTCTGCATGCTTTAAGTGTGTTTGGTGGCTCAGAACCATCAAAAAACGTTGAAATATAGTTCAAATTCAATAAAAATCGACAAAAATACAGTTTCTAGCTAAAATTTGATGGTTTCGTTGCACTTTCCGAGCCCGTAGGGTATCTGAGTGGCTTAAAAGTACAAGAAAACACTTCAAAAGTGATGTTTCTGAAGAATTTTAACAGTTTTCTTGTATCTACGAACGCCAGAATGCATAAAATTGACCTAAACGTCTCCTTTTCCTATTCTGAGTCGATTCTGCATGCTTTAAGTGTGTTTGGTGGCTCAGAACCATCAAAAAACGTTGAAATATAGTTCAAATTCAATAAAAATCGACAAAAATACAGTTTCTAGCTAAAATTTGATGGTTTCGTTGCACTTTCCGAGCCCGTAGGGTATCTGAGTGGCTTAAAAGTACAAGAAAACACTTCAAAAGTGACGTTTCTGAAGAATTTTAACAGTTTTCTTGTATCTACGAACGCCAGAATGCATAAAATTGACCTAAACGTCTCCTTTTCCTATTCTGAGTCGATTCTGCATGCTTTAAGTGTGTTTGGTGGCTCAGAACCATCAAAAAACGTTGAAATATAGTTCAAATTCAATAAAAATCGACAAAAATACAGTTTCCAGCTAAAATTTGATGGTTTCGTTGCACTTTCCGAGCCCGTAGGGTATCTGAGTGGCTTAAAAGTACAAGAAAACACTTCAAAAGTGACGTTTCTGAAGAATTTTAACAGTTTTCTTGTATCTACGAACGCCAGAATGCATAAAATTGACCTAAACGTCTCCTTTTCCTATTCTGAGTCGATTCTGCATGCTTTAAGTGTGTTTGGTGGCTCAGAACCATCAAAAAACGTTGAAATATAGTTCAAATTCAATAAAAATCGACAAAAATACAGTTTCTAGCTAAAATTTGATGGTTTCGTTGCACTTTCCGTGCCCGTAGGGTATCTGAGTGGCTTAAAAGTACAAGAAAACACTTCAAAAGTGACGTTTCTGAAGAATTTTAACAGTTTTCTTGTATCACCGAACGCCAGAATGCATAAAATTGACCTAAACGTCTCCTTTTCCTATTCTGAGTCGATTCTGCATGCTTTAAGTGTGTTTGGTGGCTCAGAACCATCAAAAAACGTTGAAATATAGTTCAAATTCAATAAAAATCGACAAAAATACAGTTTCTAGCTAAAATTTGATGGTTTCGTTGCACTTTCCGAGCCCGTAGGGTATCTGAGTGGCTTAAAAGTACAAGAAAACACTTCAAAAGTGACGTTTCTGAAGAATTTTAACAGTTTTCTTGTATCTACGAACGCCAGAATGCATAAAATTGACCTAAACGTCTCCTTTTCCTATTCTGAGTCGATTCTGCATGCTTTAAGTGTGTTTGGTGGCTCAGAACCATCAAAAAACGTTGAAATATAGTTCAAATTCAATAAAAATCGACAAAAATACAGTTTCTAGCTAAAATTTGATGGTTTCGTTGCACTTTCCGAGCCCGTAGGGTATCTGAGTAGCTTAAAAGTACAAGAAAACACTTCAAAAGTGACGTTTCTGAAGAATTTTAACAGTTTTCTTGTATTTACGAACGCCAGAATGCATAAAATTGACCTAAACGTCTGCTTTTCCTATTCTGAGTCGATTCTGCATGCTTTAAGTGTGTTTGGTGGCTCAGAACCATCAAAAAACGTTGAAATATAGTTCAAATTCAATAAAAATCGACAAAAATACAGTTTCTAGCTAAAATTTGATGGTTTCGTTGCACTTTCCGAGCCCGTAGGGTATCTGAGTGGCTTAAAAGTACAAGAAAACACTTCAAAAGTGACGTTTCTGAAGAATTTTAACAGTTTTCTTGTATCTACGAACGCCAGAATGCATAAAATTGACCTAAACGTCTCCTTTTCCTATTCTGAGTCGATTCTGCATGCTTTAAGTGTGTTTGGTGGCTCAGAACCATCAAAAAACGTTGAAATATAGTTCAAATTCAATAAAAATCGACAAAAATACAGTTTCTAGCTAAAATTTGATGGTTTCGTTGCACTTTCCGAGCCCGTAGGGTATCTGAGTGGCTTAAAAGTACAAGAAAACACTTCAAAAGTGACGTTTCTGAAGAATTTTAACAGTTTTCTTGTATCTACGAACGCCAGAATGCATAAAATTGACCTAAACGTCTCCTTTTCCTATTCTGAGTCGATTCTGCATGCTTTAAGTGTGTTTGGTGGCTCAGAACCATCAAAAAACGTTGAAATATAGTCCAAATTCAATAAAAATCGACAAAAATACAGTTTCTAGCTAAAATTTGATGGTTTCGTTGCACTTTCCGAGCCCGTAGGGTATCTGATTGGCTTAAAAGTACAAGAAAACACTTCAAAAGTGACGTTTCTGAAGAATTTTAACAGTTTTCTTGTATCTACGAACGCCAGAATGCATAAAATTGACCTAAACGTCTCCTTTTCCTATTCTGAGTCGATTCTGCATGCTTTAAGTGTGTTTGGTGGCTCAGAACCATCAAAAAACGTTGAAATATAGTTCAAATTCAATAAAAATCGACAAAAATACAGTTTCTAGCTAAAATTTGATGGTTTCGTTGTCGGAAACTGTATTTTTGTCGATTTTTATTGAATTTGAACTATATTTCAAAGTTTTTTGATGGTTCTGAGCCACCAAACACACTTAAAGCATGCAGAATCGACTCAGAATAGGAAAAGGAGACGTTTAGGTCAATTTTATGCATTCTGGCGTTCGTAGATACAAGAAAACTGTTAAAATTCTTCAGAAACGTCACTTTTGAAGTGTTTTCTTGTACTTTTAAGCCAATCAGATACCCTACGGGCTCGGAAAGTGCAACGAAACCATCAAATTTTAGCTAGAAACTGTATTTTTGTCGATTTTTATTGAATTTGAACTATATTTCAACGTTTTTTAATGGTTCTGAGCCACCAAACACACTTAAAGCATGCAGAATCGACTCAGAATAGGAAAAGGAGACGTTTAGGTCAATTTTATGCATTCTGGCGTTCGTAGATACAAGAAAACTGTTAAAATTCTTCAGAAACGTCACTTTTGAAGTGTTTTCTTGTACTTTTAAGCCAATCAGATACCCTACGGGCTCGGAAAGTGCAACGAAACCATCAAATTTTAGCTAGAAACTGTATTTTTGTCGATTTTTATTGAATTTGAACTATATTTCAACGTTTTTTGATGGTTCTGAGCCACCAAACACACTTAAAGCATGCAGAATCGACTCAGAATAGGAAAAGGAGACGTTTAGGTCAATTTTATGCATTCTGGCGTTCGTAGATACAAGAAAACTGTTAAAATTCTTCAGAAACGTCACTTTTGAAGTGTTTTCTTGTACTTTTAAGCCAATCAGATACCCTACGGGCTCGGAAAGTGCAACGAAACCATCAAATTTTAGCTAGAAACTGTATTTTTGTCGATTTTTATTGAATTTGAACTATATTTCAACGTTTTTTGATGGTTCTGAGCCACCAAACACACTTAAAGCATGCAGAATCGACTCAGAATAGGAAAAGGAGACGTTTAGGTCAATTTTATACATTCTGGCGTTCGTAGATACAAGAAAACTGTTAAAATTCTTCAGAAACGTCACTTTTGAAGTGTTTTCTTGTACTTTTAAGCCAATCAGATACCCAACGGGCTCGGAAAGTGCAACGAAACCATCAAATTTTAGCTAGAAACTGTATTTTTGTCGATTTTTATTGAATTTGAACTATATTTCAACGTTTTTTGATGGTTCTGAGCCACCAAACACACTTAAAGCATGCAGAATCGACTCAGAATAGGAAAAGGAGACGTTTAGGTCAATTTTATGCATTCTGGCGTTCGTAGATACAAGAAAACTGTTAAAATTCTTCAGAAACGTCACTTTTGAAGTGTTTTCTTGTACTTTTAAGCCAATCAGATACCCTACGGGCTCGGAAAGTGCAACGAAACCATCAAATTTTAGCTAGAAACTGTATTTTTGTCGATTTTTATTGAATTTGAACTATATTTCAACGTTTTTGATGGTTCTGAGCCACCAAACACACTTAAAGCATGCAGAATCGACTCAGAATAGGAAAAGGAGACGTTTAGGTCAATTTTATGCATTCTGGCGTTCGTAGATACAAGAAAACTCTTAAAATTCTTCAGAAACGTCACTTTTGAAGTGTTTTCTTGTACTTTTAAGCCAATCAGATACCCTACGGGCTCGGAAAGTGCAACGAAACCATCAAATTTTAGCTAGAAACTGTATTTTTGTCGATTTTTATTGAATTTGAACTATATTTCAACGTTTTTTGATGGTTCTGAGCCACCAAACACACTTAAAGCATGCAGAATCGACTCAGAATAGGAAAAGGAGACGTTTAGGTCAATTTTATGCATTCTGGCGTTCGTAGATACAAGAAAACTGTTAAAATTCTTCAGAAACGTCACTTTTGAAGTGTTTTCTTGTACTTTTAAGCCAATCAGATACCCAACGGGCTCGGAAAGTGCAACGAAACCATCAAATTTTAGCTAGAAACTGTATTTTTGTCGATTTTTATTGAATTTGAACTATATTTCAACGTTTTTTGATGGTTCTGAGCCACCAAACACACTTAAAGCATGCAGAATCGACTCAGAATAGGAAAAGGAGACGTTTAGGTCAATTTTATGCATTCTGGCGTTCGTAGATACAAGAAAACTGTTAAAATTCTTCAGAAACGTCACTTTTGAAGTGTTTTCTTGTACTTTTAAGCCAATCAGATACCCAACGGGCTCGGAAAGTGCAACGAAACCATCAAATTTTAGCTAGAAACTGTATTTTTGTCGATTTTTATTGAATTTGAACTATATTTCAACGTTTTTTGATGGTTCTGAGCCACCAAACACACTTAAAGCATGCAGAATCGACTCAGAATAGGAAAAGGAGACGTTTAGGTCAATTTTATGCATTCTGGCGTTCGTAGATACAAGAAAACTGTTAAAATTCTTCAGAAACGTCACTTTTGAAGTGTTTTCTTGTACTTTTAAGCCAATCAGATACCCTACGGGCTCGGAAAGTGCAACGAAACCATCAAATTTTAGCTAGAAACTGTATTTTTGTCGATTTTTATTGAATTTGAACTATATTTCAACGTTTTTTGATGGTTCTGAGCCACCAAACACACTTAAAGCATGCAGAATCGACTCAGAATAGGAAAAGGAGACGTTTAGGTCAATTTTATGCATTCTGGCGTTCGTAGATACAAGAAAACTGTTAAAATTCTTCAGAAACGTCACTTTTGAAGTGTTTTCTTGTACTTTTAAGCCAATCAGATACCCAACGGGCTCGGAAAGTGCAACGAAACCATCAAATTTTAGCTAGAAACTGTATTTTTGTCGATTTTTATTGAATTTGAACTATATTTCAACGTTTTTTGATGGTTCTGAGCCACCAAACACACTTAAAGCATGCAGAATCGACTCAGAATAGGAAAAAGAGACGTTTAGGTCAATTTTATGCATTCTGGCGTTCGTAGATACAAGAAAACTGTTAAAATTCTTCAGAAACGTCACTTTTGAAGTGTTTTCTTGTACTTTTAAGCCAATCAGATACCCTACGGGCTCGGAAAGTGCAACGAAACCATCAAATTTTAGCTAGAAACTGTATTTTTGTCGATTTTTATTGAATTTGAACTATATTTCAACGTTTTTTGATGGTTCTGAGCCACCAAACACACTTAAAGCATGCAGAATCGACTCAGAATAGGAAAAGGAGACGTTTAGGTCAATTTTATGCATTCTGGCGTTCGTAGATACAAGAAAACTGTTAAAATTCTTCAGAAACGTCACTTTTGAAGTGTTTTCTTGTACTTTTAACCCAATCAGATACCCTACGGGCTCGGAAAGTGCAACGAAACCATCAAATTTTAGCTAGAAACTGCATTTTTGTCGATTTTTATTGAATTTGAACTATATTTCAACGTTTTTTGATGGTTCTGAGCCACCAAACACACTTAAAGCATGCAGAATCGACTCAGAATAGGAAAAGGAGACGTTTAGGTCAATTTTATGCATTCTGGCGTTCGTAGATACAAGAAAACTGTTAAAATTCTTCAGAAACGTCACTTTTGAAGTGTTTTCTTGTACTTTTAAGCCAATCAGATACCCTACGGGCTCGGAAAGTGCAACGAAACCATCAAATTTTAGCTAGAAACTGTATTTTTGTCGATTTTTATTGAATTTGAACTATATTTCAACGTTTTTTGATGGTTCTGAGCCACCAAACACACTTAAAGCATGCAGAATCGACTCAGAATAGGAAAAGGAGACGTTTAGGTCAATTTTATGCATTCTGGCGTTCGTAGATACAAGAAAACTGTTAAAATTCTTCAGAAACGTCACTTTTGAAGTGTTTTCTTGTACTTTTAAGCCAATCAGATACCCTATGGGCTCGGAAAGTGCAACGAAACCATCAAATTTTAGCTAGAAACTGTATTTTTGTCGATTTTTATTGAATTTGAACTATATTTCAACGTTTTTTGATGGTTCTGAGCCACCAAACACACTTAAAGCATGCAGAATCGACTCAGAATAGGAAAAGGAGACGTTTAGGTCAATTTTATGCATTCTGGCGTTCGTAGATACAAGAAAACTGTTAAAATTCTTCAGAAACGTCACTTTTGAAGTGTTTTCTTGTACTTTTAAGCCAATCAGATACCCTACGGGCTCGGAAAGTGCAACGAAACCATCAAATTTTAGCTAGAAACTGTATTTTTGTCGATTTTTATTGAATTTGAACTATATTTCAACGTTTTTTGATGGTTCTGAGCCACCAAACACACTTAAAGCATGCAGAATCGACTCAGAATAGGAAAAGGAGACGTTTAGGTCAATTTTATGCATTCTGGCGTTCGTAGATACAAGAAAACTGTTAAAATTCTTCAGAAACGTCACTTTTGAAGTGTTTTCTTGTACTTTTAAGCCAATCAGATACCCTACGGGCTCGGAAAGTGCAACGAAACCATCAAATTTTAGCTAGAAACTGTATTTTTGTCGATTTTTATTGAATTTGAACTATATTTCAACGTTTTTTGATGGTTCTGAGCCACCAAACACACTTAAAGCATGCAGAATCGACTCAGAATAGGAAAAGGAGACGTGTGGGAAAGCAGAGAAAAATGTTGTGCCTCGGTGGGATTCGAACCCACGTCTCCACGCTCTCCGGGCTGGTATGCTAACCGCTACACCACAAGACAACTTATCTTTACTCTGCTTTACCCGCGTGTTATTGTGCCGCCACAGTACTCCCCCCCCAGCGACACAGCGCGCGGTCGTGCTGGGGTGCGAAGGAGATAGTTGCTGGCGTCGCTCCTACCACTCTTACGGTCGTTGTTCGAACCCTGGCGGTGCTGCGGACCCCGAACACAGCGGGCACAGGGCGGTGGCAGAAGGATGTTGCGTGCGCGTTGCCTGTCGGAGGTCACCAATGTGGGAAAGCAGAGAAAAATGTTGTGCCTCGGTGGGATTCGAACCCACGTCTCCACGCTCTCCGGGCTGGTATGCTAACCGCTACACCACAAGACAACTTATCTTTACTCTGCTTTACCCGCGTGTTATTGTGCCGCCACAGACGTTTAGGTTAATTTTATGCATTCTGGCGTTCGTAGATACAAGAAAACTGTTAAAATTCTTCAGAAACGTCACTTTTGAAGTGTTTTCTTGTACTTTTAAGCCAATCAGATACCCTACGGGCTCGGAAAGTGCAACGAAACCATCAAATTTTAGCTAGAAACTGTATTTTTGTCGATTTTTATTGAATTTGAACTATATTTCAACGTTTTTTGATGGTTCTGAGCCACCAAACACACTTAAAGCATGCAGAATCGACTCAGAATAGGAAAAGGAGACGTTTAGGTCAATTTTATGCATTCTGGCGTTCGTAGATACAAGAAAACTGTTAAAATTCTTCAGAAACGTCACTTTTGAAGTGTTTTCTTGTACTTTTAAGCCAATCAGATACCCTACGGGCTCGGAAAGTGCAACGAAACCATCAAATTTTAGCTAGAAACTGTATTTTTGTCGATTTTTATTGAATTTGAACTATATTTCAACGTTTTTTGATGTTTCTCAGCCACCAAACACACTTAAAGCATGCAGAATCGACTCAGAATAGGAAAAGGAGACGTTTAGGTCAATTTTATGCATTCTGGCGTTCGTAGATACAAGAAAACTGTTAAAATTCTTCAGAAACGTCACTTTTGAAGTGTTTTCTTGTACTTTTAAGCCAATCAGATACCCTACGGGCTCGGAAAGTGCAACGAAACCATCAAATTTTAGCTAGAAACTGTATTTTTGTCGATTTTTATTGAATTTGAACTATATTTCAACGTTTTTTGATGGTTCTGAGCCACCAAACACACTTAAAGCATGCAGAATCGACTCAGAATAGGAAAAGGAGACGTTTAGGTCAATTTTATGCATTCTGGCGTTCGTAGATACAAGAAAACTGTTAAAATTCTTCAGAAACGTCACTTTTGAAGTGTTTTCTTGTACTTTTAAGCCAATCAGATACCCTACGGGCTCGGAAAGTGCAACGAAACCATCAAATTTTAGCTAGAAACTGTATTTTTGTCGATTTTTATTGAATTTGAACTATATTTCAACGTTTTTTGATGGTTCTGAGCCACCAAACACACTTAAAGCATGCATAATCGACTCAGAATAGGAAAAGGAGACGTTTAGGTCAATTTTATGCATTCTGGCGTTCGTAGATACAAGAAAACTGTTAAAATTCTTCAGAAACGTCACTTTTGGAGTGTTTTCTTGTACTTTTAAGCCAACCAGATACCCTACGGGCCCGGAAAGTGCAACGAAACCATCAAATTTTAGCTAGAAACTGTATTTTTGTCGATTTTTATTGAATTTGAACTATATTTCAACGTTTTTTGATGGTTCTGAGCCACCAAACACACTTAAAGCATGCAGAATCGACTCAGAATAGGAAAAGGAGACGTTTAGGTCAATTTTATGCATTCTGGCGTTCGTAGATACAAGAAAACTGTTAAAATTCTTCAGAAACGTCACTTTTGAAGTGTTTTCTTGTACTTTTAAGCCAATCAGATACCCTACGGGCTCGGAAAGTGCAACGAAACCATCAAATTTTAGCTAGAAACTGTATTTTTGTCGATTTTTATTGAATTTGAACTATATTTCAACGTTTTTTGATGGTTCTGAGCCACCAAACACACTTAAAGCATGCAGAATCGACTCAGAATAGGAAAAGGAGACGTTTAGGTCAATTTTATGCATTCTGGCGTTCGTAGATACAAGAAAACTGTTAAAATTCTTCAGAAACGTCACTTTTGAAGTGTTTTCTTGTACTTTTAAGCCAATCAGATACCCTACGGGCTCGGAAAGTGCAACGAAACCATCAAATTTTAGCTAGAAACTGTATTTTTGTCGATTTTTATTGAATTTGAACTATATTTCAACGTTTTTTGATGGTTCTGAGCCACCAAACACACTTAAAGCATGCAGAATCGACTCAGAATAGGAAAAGGAGACGTTTAGGTCAATTTTATGCATTCTGGCGTTCGTAGATACAAGAAAACTGTTAAAATTCTTCAGAAACGTCACTTTTGAAGTGTTTTCTTGCACTTTTAAGCCAATCAGATACCCTACGGGCTCGGAAAGTGCAACGAAACCATCAAATTTTAGCTAGAAACTGTATTTTTGTCGATTTTTATTGAATTTGAACTATATTTCAACGTTTTTTGATGGTTCTGAGCCACCAAACACACTTAAAGCATGCATAATCGACTCAGAATAGGAAAAGGAGACGTTTAGGTCAATTTTATGCATTCTGGCGTTCGTAGATACAAGAAAACTGTTAAAATTCTTCAGAAACGTCACTTTTGGAGTGTTTTCTTGTACTTTTAAGCCAACCAGATACCCTACGGGCTCGGAAAGTGCAACGAAACCATCAAATTTTAGCTAGAAACTGTATTTTTGTCGATTTTTATTGAATTTGAACTATATTTCAACGTTTTTTGATGGTTCTGAGCCACCAAACACACTTAAAGCATGCAGAATCGACTCAGAATAGGAAAAGGAGACGTTTAGGTCAATTTTATGCATTCTGGCGTTCGTAGATACAAGAAAACTGTTAAAATTCTTCAGAAACGTCACTTTTGAAGTGTTTTCTTGTACTTTTAAGCCAATCAGATACCCTACGGGCTCGGAAAGTGCAACGAAACCATCAAATTTTAGCTAGAAACTGTATTTTTGTCGATTTTTATTGAATTTGAACTATATTTCAACGTTTTTTGATGGTTCTGAGCCACCAAACACACTTAAAGCATGCAGAATCGACTCAGAATAGGAAAAGGAGACGTTTAGGTCAATTTTATGCATTCTGGCGTTCGTAGATACAAGAAAACTGTTAAAATTCTTCAGAAACGTCACTTTTGAAGTGTTTTCTTGTACTTTTAAGCCAATCAGATACCCTACGGGCTCGGAAAGTGCAACGAAACCATCAAATTTTAGCTAGAAACTGTATTTTTGTCGATTTTTATTGAATTTGAACTATATTTCAACGTTTTTTGATGGTTCTGAGCCACCAAACACACTTAAAGCATGCAGAATCGACTCAGAATAGGAAAAGGAGACGTTTAGGTCAATTTTATGCATTCTGGCGTTCGTAGATACAAGAAAACTGTTAAAATTCTTCAGAAACGTCACTTTTGAAGTGTTTTCTTGTACTTTTAAGCCAATCAGATACCCTACGGGCTCGGAAAGTGCAACGAAACCATCAAATTTTAGCTAGAAACCGTATTTTTGTCGATTTTTATTGAATTTGAACTATATTTCAACGTTTTTTGATGGTTCCGAGCCACCAAACACACTTAAAGCATGCAGAATCGACTCAGAATAGGAAAAGGAGACGTTTAGGTCAATTTTATGCATTCTGGCGTTCGTAGATACAAGAAAACTGTTAAAATTCTTCAGAAACGTCACTTTTGAAGTGTTTTCTTGTACTTTTAAGCCAATCAGATACCCTACGGGCTCGGAAAGTGCAACGAAACCATCAAATTTTAGCTAGAAACTGTATTTTTGTCGATTTTTATTGAATTTGAACTATATTTCAACGTTTTTTGATGGTTCTGAGCCACCAAACACACTTAAAGCATGCAGAATCGACTCAGAATAGGAAAAGGAGACGTTCAGGTCAATTTTACGCATTCTGGCGTTCGTAGATACAAGAAAACTGTTAAAATTCTTCAGAAACGTGACTTTTGAAGTGTTTTCTTGTACTTTTAAGCCAATCAGATACCCAACGGGCTCGGAAAGTGCAACGAAACCATCAAATTTTAGCTAGAAACTGTATTTTTGTCGATTTTTATTGAATTTGAACTATATTTCAACGTTTTTTGATGGTTCTGAGCCACCAAACACACTTAAAGCATGCAGAATCGACTCAGAATAGGAAAAGGAGACGTTTAGGTCAATTTTATGCATTCTGGCGTTCGTAGATACAAGAAAACTGTTAAAATTCTTCAGAAACGTCACTTTTGAAGTGTTTTCTTGTACTTTTAAGCCAATCAGATACCCTACGGGCTCGGAAAGTGCAACGAAACCATCAAATTTTAGCTAGAAACTGTATTTTTGTCGATTTTTATTGAATTTGAACTATATTTCAACGTTTTTTGATGGTTCTGAGCCACCAAACACACTTAAAGCATGCAGAATCGACTCAGAATAGGAAAAGGAGACGTTTAGGTCAATTTTACGCATTCTGGCGTTCGTAGATACAAGAAAACTGTTAAAATTCTTCAGAAACGTGACTTTTGAAGTGTTTTCTTGTACTTTTAAGCCAATCAGATACCCTACGGGCTCGAAAAGTGCAACGAAACCATCAAATTTTAGCTAGAAACTGTATTTTTGTCGATTTTTATTGAATTTGAACTATATTTCAACGTTTTTTGATGGTTCTGAGCCACCAAACACACTTAAAGCATGCAGAATCGACTCAGAATAGGAAAAGGAGACGTTTAGGTCAATTTTATGCATTCTGGCGTTCGTAGATACAAGAAAACTGTTAAAATTCTTCAGAAACGTCACTTTTGAAGTGTTTTCTTGTACTTTTAAGCCAATCAGATACCCTACGGGCTCGGAAAGTGCAACGAAACCATCAAATTTTAGCTAGAAACTGTATTTTTGTCGATTTTTATTGAATTTGAACTATATTTCAACGTTTTTTAATGGTTCTGAGCCACCAAACACACTTAAAGCATGCAGAATCGACTCAGAATAGGAAAAGGAGACGTTTAGGTCAATTTTATGCATTCTGGCGTTCGTAGATACAAGAAAACTGTTAAAATTCTTCAGAAACGTCACTTTTGAAGTGTTTTCTTGTACTTTTAAGCCAATCAGATAACCTACGGGCTCGGAAAGTGCAACGAAACCATCAAATTTTAGCTAGAAACTGTATTTTTGTCGATTTTTATTGAATTTGAACTATATTTCAACGTTTTTTGATGGTTTTGAGCCACCAAACACACTTAAAGCATGCAGAATCGACTCAGAATAGGAAAAGGAGACGTTTAGGTCAATTTTATGCATTCTGGCGTTCGTAGATACAAGAAAACTGTTAAAATTCTTCAGAAGCGTCACTTTTGAAGTGTTTTCTTGTACTTTTAAGCCAATCAGATACCCTACGGGCTCGGAAAGTGCAACGAAACCATCAAATTTTAGCTAGAAACTGTATTTTTGTCGATTTTTATTGAATTTGAACTATATTTCAACGTTTTTTGATGGTTCTGAGCCACCAAACACACTTAAAGCATGCAGAATCGACTCAGAATAGGAAAAGGAGACGTTTAGGTCAATTTTATGCATTCTGGCGTTCGTAGATACAAGAAAACTGTTAAAATTCTTCAGAAACGTCACTTTTGAAGTGTTTTCTTGTACTTTTAAGCCAATCAGATACCCTACGGGCTCGGAAAGTGCAACGAAACCATCAAATTTTAGCTAGAAACTGTATTTTTGTCGATTTTTATTGAATTTGAACTATATTTCAACGTTTTTTGATGGTTCTGAGCCACCAAACACACTTAAAGCATGCAGAATCGACTCAGAATAGGAAAAGGAGACGTTTAGGTCAACTTTATGCATTCTGGCGTTCGTAGATACAAGAAAACTGTTAAAATTCTTCAGAAACGTCACTTTTGAAGTGTTTTCTTGTACTTTTAAGCCAATCAGATACCCTACGGGCTCGGAAAGTGCAACGAAACCATCAAATTTTAGCTAGAAACTGTATTTTTGTCGATTTTTATTGAATTTGAACTATATTTCAACGTTTTTTGATGGTTCTGAGCCACCAAACACACTTAAAGCATGCAGAATCGACTCAGAATAGGAAAAGGAGACGTTTAGGTCAATTTTATGCATTCTGGCTTTCGTAGATACAAGAAAACTGTTAAAATTCTTCAGAAACGTCACTTTTGAAGTGTTTTCTTGTACTTTTAAGCCAATCAGATACCCTACGGGCTCGGAAAGTGCAACGAAACCATCAAATTTTAGCTAGAAACTGTATTTTTGTCGATTTTTATTGAATTTGAACTATATTTCAACGTTTTTTGATGGTTCTGAGCCACCAAACACACTTAAAGCATGCAGAATCGACTCAGAATAGGAAAAGGAGACGTTTAGGTCAATTTTATGCATTCTGGCGTTCGTAGATACAAGAAAACTGTTAAAATTCTTCAGAAACGTCACTTTTGAAGTGTTTTCTTGTACTTTTAAGCCAATCAGATACCCTACGGGCTCGGAAAGTGCAACGAAACCATCAAATTTTAGCTAGAAACTGTATTTTTGTCGATTTTTATTGAATTTGAACTATATTTCAACGTTTTTTGATGGTTCTGAGCCACCAAACACACTTAAAGCATGCAGAATCGACTCAGAATAGGAAAAGGAGACGTTTAGGTCAATTTTATGCATTCTGGCGTTCGTAGATACAAGAAAACTGTTAAAATTCTTCAGAAACGTCACTTTTGAAGTGTTTTCTTGTACTTTTAAGCCAATCAGATACCCTACGGGCTCGGAAAGTGCAACGAAACCATCAAATTTTAGCTAGAAACTGTATTTTTGTCGATTTTTATTGAATTTGAACTATATTTCAATGTTTTTTGATGGTTCTGAGCCACCAAACACACTTAAAGCATGCAGAATCGACTCAGAATAGGAAAAGGAGACGTTTAGGTCAATTTTATGCATTCTGGCGTTCGTAGATACAAGAAAACTGTTAAAATTCTTCAGAAACGTCACTTTTGAAGTGTTTTCTTGTACTTTTAAGCCAATCAGATACCCTACGGGCTCGGAAAGTGCAACGAAACCATCAAATTTTAGCTAGAAACTGTATTTTTGTCGATTTTTATTGAATTTGAACTATATTTCAAGGTTTTTTGATGGTTCTGAGCCACCAAACACACTTAAAGCATGCAGAATCGACTCAGAATAGGAAAAGGAGACGTTTAGGTCAATTTTATGCATTCTGGCGTTCGTAGATACAAGAAAACTGTTAAAATTCTTCAGAAACGTCACTTTTGAAGTGTTTTCTTGTACTTTTAAGCCAATCAGATACCCTACGGGCTCGGAAAGTGCAACGAAACCATCAAATTTTAGCTAGAAACTGTATTTTTGTCGATTTTTATTGAATTTGAACTATTTTTCAACGTTTTTTGATGGTTCTGAGCCACCAAACACACTTAAAGCATGCAGAATCGACTCAGAATAGGAAAAGGAGACGTTTAGGTCAATTTTATGCATTCTGGCGTTCGTAGATACAAGAAAACTGTTAAAATTCTTCAGAAACGTCACTTTTGAAGTGTTTTCTTGTACTTTTAAGCCAATCAGATACCCTACGGGCTCGGAAAGTGCAACGAAACCATCAAATTTTAGCTAGAAACTGTATTTTTGTCGATTTTTATTGAATTTGAACTATATTTCAACGTTTTTTGATGGTTCTGAGCCACCAAACACACTTAAAGCATGCAGAATCGACTCAGAATAGGAAAAGGAGACGTTTAGGTCAATTTTATGCATTCTGGCGTTCGTAGATACAAGAAAACTGTTAAAATTCTTCAGAAACGTGACTTTTGAAGTGTTTTCTTGTACTTTTAAGCCAATCAGATACCCTACGGGCTCGGAAAGTGCAACGAAACCATCAAATTTTAGCTAGAAACTGTATTTTTGTCGATTTTTATTGAATTTGAACTATATTTCAACGTTTTTTGATGGTTCTGAGCCACCAAACACACTTAAAGCATGCAGAATCGACTCAGAATAGGAAAAGGAGACGTTTAGGTCAATTTTATGCATTCTGGCGTTCGTAGATACAAGAAAACTGTTAAAATTCTTCAGAAACGTCACTTTTGAAGTGTTTTCTTGTACTTTTAAGCCAATCAGATACCCTACGGGCTCGGAAAGTGCAACGAAACCATCAAATTTTAGCTAGAAACTGTATTTTTGTCGATTTTTATTGAATTTGAACTATATTTCAACGTTTTTTGATGGTTCTGAGCCACCAAACACACTTAAAGCATGCAGAATCGACTCAGAATAGGAAAAGGAGACGTTTAGGTCAATTTTATGCATTCTGGCGTTCGTAGATACAAGAAAAACTGTTAAAATTCTTCAGAAACGTCACTTTTGAAGTGTTTTCTTGTACTTTTAAGCCAATCAGATACCCTACGGGCTCGGAAAGTGCAACGAAACCATCAAATTTTAGCTAGAAACTGTATTTTTGTCGATTTTTATTGAATTTGAACTATATTTCAACGTTTTTTGATGGTTCTGAGCCACCAAACACACTTAAAGCATGCAGAATCGACTCAGAATAGGAAAAGGAGACGTTTAGGTCAATTTTATGCATTCTGGCGTTCGTAGATACAAGAAAACTGTTAAAATTCTTCAGAAACGTCACTTTTGAAGTGTTTTCTTGTACTTTTAAGCCAATCAGATACCCTACGGGCTCGGAAAGTGCAACGAAACCATCAAATTTTAGCTAGAAACTGTATTTTTGTCGATTTTTATTGAATTTGAACTATATTTCAACGTTTTTTGATGGTTCTGAGCCACCAAACACACTTAAAGCATGCAGAATCGACTCAGAATAGGAAAAGGAGACGTTTAGGTCAATTTTATGCATTCTGGCGTTCGTAGATACAAGAAAACTGTTAAAATTCTTCAGAAACGTCACTTTTGAAGTGTTTTCTTGTACTTTTAAGCCAATCAGATACCCTACGGGCTCGGAAAGTGCAACGAAACCATCAAATTTTAGCTAGAAACTGTATTTTTGTCGATTTTTATTGAATTTGAACTATATTTCAACGTTTTTTGATGGTTCTGAGCCACCAAACACACTTAAAGCATGCAGAATCGACTCAGAATAGGAAAAGGAGACGTTTAGGTCAATTTTATGCATTCTGGCGTTCGCAGATACAAGAAAACTGTTAAAATTCTTCAGAAACGTCACTTTTGAAGTGTTTTCTTGTACTTTTAAGCCAATCAGATACCCTACGGGCTCGGAAAGTGCAACGAAACCATCAAATTTTAGCTAGAAACTGTATTTTTGTCGATTTTTATTGAATTTGAACTATATTTCAACGTTTTTTGATGGTTCTGAGCCACCAAACACACTTAAAGCATGCAGAATCGACTCAGAATAGGAAAAGGAGACGTTTAGGTCAATTTTATGCATTCTGGCGTTCGTAGATACAAGAAAAACTGTTAAAATTCTTCAGAAACTTCACTTTTGAAGTGTTTTCTTGTACTTTTAAGCCAATCAGATACCCAACGGGCTCGGAAAGTGCAACGAAACCATCAAATTTTAGCTAGAAACTGTATTTTTGTCGATTTTTATTGAATTTGAACTATATTTCAACGTTTTTTGATGGTTCTGAGCCACCAAACACACTTAAAGCATGCAGAATCGACTCAGAATAGGAAAAGGAGACGTTTAGGTCAATTTTATGCATTCTGGCGTTCGTAGATACAAGAAAAACTGTTAAAATTCTTCAGAAACGTCACTTTTGAAGTGTTTTCTTGTACTTTTAAGCCAATCAGATACCCTACGCGCTCGGAAAGTGCAACGAAACCATCAAATTTTAGCTAGAAACTGTATTTTTGTCGATTTTTATTGAATTTGAACTATATTTCAACGTTTTTTGATGGTTCTGAGCCACCAAACACACTTAAAGCATGCAGAATCGACTCAGAATAGGAAAAGGAGACGTTTAGGTCAATTTTATGAATTCTGGCGTTCGTAGATACAAGAAAACTGTTAAAATTCTTCAGAAACGTCACTTTTGAAGTGTTTTCTTGTACTTTTAAGCCAATCAGATACCCTACGGGCTCGGAAAGTGCAACGAAACCATCAAATTTTAGCTAGAAACTGTATTTTTGTCGATTTTTATTGAATTTGAACTATATTTCAACGTTTTTTGATGGTTCTGAGCCACCAAACACACTTAAAGCATGCAGAATCGACTCAGAATAGGAAAAGGAGACGTTTAGGTCAATTTTATGCATTCTGGCGTTCGTAGATACAAGAAAACTGTTAAAATTCTTCAGAAACGTCACTTTTGAAGTGTTTTCTTGTACTTTTAAGCCAATCAGATACCCTACGGGCTCGGAAAGTGCAACGAAACCATCAAATTTTAGCTAGAAACTGTATTTTTGTCGATTTTTATTGAATTTGAACTATATTTCAACGTTTTTTGATGGTTCCGAGCCACCAAACACACTTAAAGCATGCAGAATCGACTCAGAATAGGAAATGGAGACGTTTAGGTCAATTTTATGCATTCTGGCGTTCGTAGATACAAGAAAACTGTTAAAATTCTTCAGAAACGTCACTTTTGAAATGTTTTCTTGTACTTTTAAGCCAATCAGATACCCTACGGGCTCGGAAAGTGCAACGAAACCATCAAATTTTAGCTAGAAACTGTATTTTTGTCGATTTTTATTGAATTTGAACTATATTTCAACGTTTTTTGATGGTTCTGAGCCACCAAACACACTTAAAGCATGCAGAATCGACTCAGAATAGGAAAAGGAGACGTTTAGGTCAATTTTATGCATTCTGGCGTTCGTAGATACAAGAAAACTGTTAAAATTCTTCAGAAACGTCACTTTTGAAGTGTTTTCTTGTACTTTTAAGCCAATCAGATACCCTACGGGCTCGGAAAGTGCAACGAAACCATCAAATTTTAGCTAGAAACTGTATTTTTGTCGATTTTTATTGAATTTGAACTATATTTCAACGTTTTTTGATGGTTCTGAGCCACCAAACACACTTAAAGCATGCAGAATCGACTCAGAATAGGAAAAGGAGACGTTTAGGTCAATTTTATGCATTCTGGCGTTCGTAGATACAAGAAAACTGTTAAAATTCTTCAGAAACGTCACTTTTGAAGTGTTTTCTTGTACTTTTAAGCCAATCAGATACCCTACGGGCTCAGAAAGTGCAACGAAACCATCAAATTTTAGCTAGAAACTGTATTTTTGTCGATTTTTATTGAATTTGAAGTATATTTCAACGTTTTTTGATGGTTCTGAGCCGCCAAACACACTTAAAGCATGCAGAATCGACTCAGAATAGGAAATGGAGACGTTTAGGTCAATTTTATGCATTCTGGCGTTCGTAGATACAAGAAAACTGTTAAAATTCTTCAGAAACGTCACTTTTGAAGTGTTTTCTTGTACTTTTAAGCCAATCAGATACCCTACGGGCTCGGAAAGTGCAACGAAACCATCAAATTTTAGCTAGAAACTGTATTTTTGTCGATTTTTATTGAATTTGAACTATATTTCAACGTTTTTTGATGGTTCTGAGCCACCAAACACACTTAAAGCATGCAGAATCGACTCAGAATAGGAAAAGGAGACGTTTAGGTCAATTTTATGCATTCTGGCGTTCGTAGATACAAGAAAACTGTTAAAATTCTTCAGAAACGTCACTTTTGAAGTGTTTTCTTGTACTTTTAAGCCAATCAGATACCCTACGGGCTCGGAAAGTGCAACGAAACCATCAAATTTTAGCTAGAAACTGTATTTTTGTCGATTTTTATTGAATTTGAACTATATTTCAACGTTTTTTGATGGTTCTGAGCCACCAAACACACTTAAAGCATGCAGAATCGACTCAGAATAGGAAAAGGAGACGTTTAGGTCAATTTTATGCATTCTGGCGTTCGTAGATACAAGAAAACTGTTAAAATTCTTCAGAAACGTCACTTTTGAAGTGTTTTCTTGTACTTTTAAGCCAATCAGATACCCTACGGGCTCGGAAAGTGCAACGAAACCATCAAATTTTAGCTAGAAACTGTATTTTTGTCGATTTTTATTGAATTTGAACTATATTTCAACGTTTTTTGATGGTTCTGAGCCACCAAACACACTTAAAGCATGCAGAATCGACTCAGAATAGGAAAAGGAGACGTTTAGGTCAATTTTATGCATTCTGGCGTTCGTAGATACAAGAAAACTGTTAAAATTCTTCAGAAACGTCACTTTTGAAGTGTTTTCTTGTACTTTTAAGCCAATCAGATACCCTACGGGCTCGGAAAGTGCAACGAAACCATCAAATTTTAGCTAGAAACTGTATTTTTGTCGATTTTTATTGAATTTGAACTATATTTCAACGTTTTTTGATGGTTCTGAGCCACCAAACACACTTAAAGCATGCAGAATCGACTCAGAATAGGAAAAGGAGACGTTTAGGTCAATTTTATGCATTCTGGCGTTCGTAGATACAAGAAAACTGTTAAAATTCTTCAGAAACGTCACTTTTGAAGTGTTTTCTTGTACTTTTAAGCCAATCAGATACCCTACGGGCTCGGAAAGTGCAACGAAACCATCAAATTTTAGCTAGAAACTGTATTTTTGTCGATTTTTATTGAATTTGAACTATATTTCAACATTTTTTGATGGTTCTGAGCCACCAAACACACTTAAAGCATGCAGAATCGACTCAGAATAGGAAAAGGAGACGTTTAGGTCAATTTTATGCATTCTGGCGTTCGTAGATACAAGAAAACTGTTAAAATTCTTCAGAAACGTCACTTTTGAAGTGTTTTCTTGTACTTTTAAGCCAATCAGATACCCTACGGGCTCGGAAAGTGCAACGAAACCATCAAATTTTAGCTAGAAACTGTATTTTTGTCGATTTTTATTGAATTTGAACTATATTTCAACGTTTTTTGATGGTTCTGAGCCACCAAACACACTTAAAGCATGCAGAATCGACTCAGAATAGGAAAAGGAGACGTTTAGGTCAATTTTATGCATTCTGGCGTTCGTAGATACAAGAAAACTGTTAAAATTCTTCAGAAACATCACTTTTGAAGTGTTTTCTTGTACTTTTAAGCCAATCAGATACCCTACGGGCTCGGAAAGTGCAACGAAACCATCAAATTTTAGCTAGAAACTGTATTTTTGTCGATTTTTATTGAATTTGAACTATATTTCAACGTTTTTTGATGGTTCTGAGCCACCAAACACACTTAAAGCATGCAGAATCGACTCAGAATAGGAAAAGGAGACGTTTAGGTCAATTTTATGCATTCTGGCGTTCGTAGATACAAGAAAACTGTTAAAATTCTTCAGAAACGTCACTTTTGAAGTGTTTTCTTGTACTTTTAAGCCAATCAGATACCCTACGGGCTCGGAAAGTGCAACGAAACCATCAAATTTTAGCTAGAAACTGTATTTTTGTCGATTTTTATTGAATTTGAACAATATTTCAACGTTTTTTGATGGTTCTGAGCCACCAAACACACTTAAAGCATGCAGAATCGACTCAGAATAGGAAAAGGAGACGTTTAGGTCAATTTTATGCATTCTGGCGTTCGTAGATACAAGAAAACTGTTAAAATTCTTCAGAAACGTCACTTTTGAAGTGTTTTCTTGTACTTTTAAGCCAATCAGATACCCTACGGGCTCGGAAAGTGCAACGAAACCATCAAATTTTAGCTAGAAACTGTATTTTTGTCGATTTTTATTGAATTTGAACAATATTTCAACGTTTTTTGATGGTTCTGAGCCACCAAACATACTTAAAGCATGCAGAATCGACTCAGAATAGGAAAAGGAGACGTTTAGGTCAATTTTATGCATTCTGGCGTTCGTAGATACAAGAAAACTGTTAAAATTCTTCAGAAACGTCACTTTTGAAGTGTTTTCTTGTTCTTTTAAGCCAATCAGATACCCTACGGGCTCGGAAAGTGCAACGAAACCATCAAATTTTAGCTAGAAACTGTATTTTTGTCGATTTTTATTGAATTTGAACTATATTTCAACGTTTTTTGATGGTTCTGAGCCACCAAACACACTTAAAGCATGCAGAATCGACTCAGAATAGGAAAAGGAGACGTTTAGGTCAATTTTATGCATTCTGGCGTTCGTAGATACAAGAAAACTGTTAAAATTCTTCAGAAACGTCACTTTTGAAGTGTTTTCTTGTACTTTTAAGCCAAACAGATACCCAACGGGCTCGGAAAGTGCAACGAAACCATCAAATTTTAGCCAGAAACTGTATTTTTGTCGATTTTTATTGAATTTGAACTATATTTCAACGTTTTTTGATGGTTCTGAGCCACCAAACACTCTTAAAGCATGCAGAATCGACTCAGAATAGGAAAAGGAGACGTTTAGGTCAATTTTATGCATTCTGGCGTTCGTAGATACAAGAAAACTGTTAAAATTCTTCAGAAACGTCACTTTTGAAGTGTTTTCTTGTACTTTTAAGCCAATCAGATACCCTACGGGCTCGGAAAGTGCAACGAAACCATCAAATTTTAGCTAGAAACTGTATTTTTGTCGATTTTTATTGAATTTGAACTATATTTCTTCGTTTTTTGATGGTTCTGAGCCACCAAACACACTTAAAGCATGCAGAATCGACTCAGAATAGGAAAAGGAGACGTTTAGGTCAATTTTATGCATTCTGGCGTTCGTAGATACAAGAAAACTGTTAAAATTCTTCAGAAACGTCACTTTTGAAGTGTTTTCTTGTACTTTTAAGCCAATCAGATACCCTACGGGCTCGGAAAGTGCAACGAAACCATCAAATTTTAGCTAGAAACTGTATTTTTGTCGATTTTTATTGAATTTGAACTATATTTCAACGTTTTTTGATGGTTCTGAGCCACCAAACACTCTTAAAGCATGCAGAATCGACTCAGAATAGGAAAAGGAGACGTTTAGGTCAATTTTATGCATTCTGGCGTTCGTAGATACAAGAAAACTGTTAAAATTCTTCAGAAACGTCACTTTTGAAGTGTTTTCTTGTACTTTTAAGCCAATCAGATACCCTACGGGCTCGGAAAGTGCAACGAAACCATCAAATTTTAGCTAGAAACTGTATTTTTGTCGATTTTTATTGAATTTGAACTATATTTCAACGTTTTTTGATGGTTCTGAGCCACCAAACACACTTAAAGCATGCAGAATCGACTCAGAATAGGAAAAGGAGACGTTTAGGTCAATTTTATGCATTCTGGCGTTCGTAGATACAAGAAAACTGTTAAAATTCTTCAGAAACGTCACTTTTGAAGTGTTTTCTTGTATTTTTAGGCCAATCAGATACCCAACGGGCTCGGAAAGTGCAAGGAAACCATCAAATTTTAGATAGAAACTGTATTTTTGTCGATTTTTATTGAATTTGAACTATATTTCAACGTTTTTTGATGGTTCTGAGCCACCAAACACACTTAAAGCATGCAGAATAGACTCAGAATAGGAAAAGGAGACGTTTAGGTCAATTTTATGCATTCTGGCGTTCGTAGATACAAGAAAACTGTTAAAATTCTTCAGAAACGTCACTTTTGAAGTGTTTTCTTGTACTTTTAAGCCAATCAGATACCCTACGGGCTCGGAAAGTGCAACGAAACCATCAAATTTTAGCTAGAAACTGTATTTTTGTCGATTTTTATTGAATTTGAACAATATTTCAACGTTTTTTGATGGTTCTGAGCCACCAAACATACTTAAAGCATGCAGAATCGACTCAGAATAGGAAAAGGAGACGTTTAGGTCAATTTTATGCATTCTGGCGTTCGTAGATACAAGAAAACTGTTAAAATTCTTCAGAAACGTCACTTTTGAAGTGTTTTCTTGTTCTTTTAAGCCAATCAGATACCCTACGGGCTCGGAAAGTGCAACGAAACCATCAAATTTTAGCTAGAAACTGTATTTTTGTCGATTTTTATTGAATTTGAACTATATTTCAACGTTTTTTGATGGTTCTGAGCCACCAAACACACTTAAAGCATGCAGAATCGACTCAGAATAGGAAAAGGAGACGTTTAGGTCAATTTTATGCATTCTGGCGTTCGTAGATACAAGAAAACTGTTAAAATTCTTCAGAAACGTCACTTTTGAAGTGTTTTCTTGTACTTTTAAGCCAAACAGATACCCAACGGGCTCGGAAAGTGCAACGAAACCATCAAATTTTAGCCAGAAACTGTATTTTTGTCGATTTTTATTGAATTTGAACTATATTTCAACGTTTTTTGATGGTTCTGAGCCACCAAACACTCTTAAAGCATGCAGAATCGACTCAGAATAGGAAAAGGAGACGTTTAGGTCAATTTTATGCATTCTGGCGTTCGTAGATACAAGAAAACTGTTAAAATTCTTCAGAAACGTCACTTTTGAAGTGTTTTCTTGTACTTTTAAGCCAATCAGATACCCTACGGGCTCGGAAAGTGCAACGAAACCATCAAATTTTAGCTAGAAACTGTATTTTTGTCGATTTTTATTGAATTTGAACTATATTTCTTCGTTTTTTGATGGTTCTGAGCCACCAAACACACTTAAAGCATGCAGAATCGACTCAGAATAGGAAAAGGAGACGTTTAGGTCAATTTTATGCATTCTGGCGTTCGTAGATACAAGAAAACTGTTAAAATTCTTCAGAAACGTCACTTTTGAAGTGTTTTCTTGTACTTTTAAGCCAATCAGATACCCTACGGGCTCGGAAAGTGCAACGAAACCATCAAATTTTAGCTAGAAACTGTATTTTTGTCGATTTTTATTGAATTTGAACTATATTTCAACGTTTTTTGATGGTTCTGAGCCACCAAACACTCTTAAAGCATGCAGAATCGACTCAGAATAGGAAAAGGAGACGTTTAGGTCAATTTTATGCATTCTGGCGTTCGTAGATACAAGAAAACTGTTAAAATTCTTCAGAAACGTCACTTTTGAAGTGTTTTCTTGTACTTTTAAGCCAATCAGATACCCTACGGGCTCGGAAAGTGCAACGAAACCATCAAATTTTAGCTAGAAACTGTATTTTTGTCGATTTTTATTGAATTTGAACTATATTTCAACGTTTTTTGATGGTTCTGAGCCACCAAACACACTTAAAGCATGCAGAATCGACTCAGAATAGGAAAAGGAGACGTTTAGGTCAATTTTATGCATTCTGGCGTTCGTAGATACAAGAAAACTGTTAAAATTCTTCAGAAACGTCACTTTTGAAGTGTTTTCTTGTATTTTTAGGCCAATCAGATACCCAACGGGCTCGGAAAGTGCAAGGAAACCATCAAATTTTAGATAGAAACTGTATTTTTGTCGATTTTTATTGAATTTGAACTATATTTCAACGTTTTTTGATGGTTCTGAGCCACCAAACACACTTAAAGCATGCAGAATAGACTCAGAATAGGAAAAGGAGACGTTTAGGTCAATTTTATGCATTCTGGCGTTCGTAGATACAAGAAAACTGTTAAAATTCTTCAGAAACGTCACTTTTGAAGTGTTTTCTTGTACTTTTAAGCCAATCAGATACCCTACGGGCTCGGAAAGTGCAACGAAACCATCAAATTTTAGCTAGAAACTGTATTTTTGTCGATTTTTATTGAATTTGAACTATATTTCAACGTTTTTTGATGGTTCTTAGCCACCAAACACACTTAAAGCATGCAGAATCGACTCAGAATAGGAAAAGGAGACGTTTAGGTCAATTTTATGCATTCTGGCGTTCGTAGATACAAGAAAACTGTTAAAATTCTTCAGAAACGTCACTTTTGAAGTGTTTTCTTGTACTTTTAAGCCAATCAGATACCCTACGGGCTCGGAAAGTGCAACGAAACCATCAAATTTTAGCTAGAAACTGTATTTTTGTCGATTTTTATTGAATTTGAACTATATTTCAACGTTTTTTGATTGTTCTGAGCCACCAAACACACTTAAAGCATGCAGAATCGACTCAGAATAGGAAAAGGAGACGTTTAGGTCAATTTTATGCATTCTGGCGTTCGTAGATACAAGAAAACTGTTAAAATTCTTCAGAAACGTCACTTTTGAAGTGTTTTCTTGTACTTTTAAGCCAATCAGATACCCTACGGGCTCGGAAAGTGCAACGAAACCATCAAATTTTAGCTAGAAACTGTATTTTTATCGATTTTTATTGAATTTGAACTATATTTCAACGTTTTTTGATGGTTCTGAGCCACCAAACACACTTAAAGCATGCAGAATCGACTCAGAATAGGAAAAGGAGACGTTTAGGTCAATTTTATGCATTCTGGCGTTCGTAGATACAAGAAAACTGTTAAAATTCTTCAGAAACGTCACTTTTGAAGTGTTTTCTTGTACTTTTAAGCCAATCAGATACCCTACGGGCTCGGAAAGTGCAACGAAACCATCAAATTTTAGCTAGAAACTGTATTTTTGTCGATTTTTATTGAATTTGAACTATATTTCAACGTTTTTTGATGGTTCTGAGCCACCAAACACACTTAAAGCATGCAGAATCGACTCAGAATAGGAAAAGGAGACGTTTAGGTCAATTTTATGCATTCTGGCGTTCGTAGATACAAGAAAACTGTTAAAATTCTTCAGAAACGTCACTTTTGAAGTGTTTTCTTGTACTTTTAAGCCAATCAGATACCCTACGGGCTTGGAAAGTGCAACGAAACCATCAAATTTTAGCTAGAAACTGTATTTTTGTCGATTTTTATTGAATTTGAACTATATTTCAACGTTTTTTGATGGTTCTGAGCCACCAAACACACTTAAAGCATGCAGAATCGACTCAGAATAGGAAAAGGAGACGTTTAGGTCAATTTTATGCATTCTGGCGTTCGTAGATACAAGAAAACTGTTAAATTTCTTTAGAAACGTCACTTTTGAAGTGTTTTCTTGTACTTTTAAGCCAATCAGATACCCTACGGGCTCGGAAAGTGCAACGAAACCATCAAATTTTAGCTAGAAACTGTATTTTTGTCGATTTTTATTGAATTTGAACTATATTTCAACGTTTTTTGATGGTTCTGAGCCACCAAACACACTTAAAGCATGCAGAATCGACTCAGAATAGGAAAAGGAGACGTTTAGGTCAATTTTATGCATTCTGGCGTTCGTAGATACAAGAAAACTGTTAAAATTCTTCAGAAACGTCACTTTTGAAGTGTTTTCTTGTACTTTTAAGCCAATCAGATACCCTACGGGCTCGGAAAGTGCAACGAAACCATCAAATTTTAGCTAGAAACTGTATTTTTGTCGATTTTTATTGAATTTGAACTATATTTCAACGTTTTTTGATGGTTCTGAGCCACCAAACACACTTAAAGCATGCAGAATCGACTCAGAATAGGAAAAGGAGACGTTTAGGTCAATTTTATGCATTCTGGCGTTCGTAGATACAAGAAAACTGTTAAAATTCTTCAGAAACGTCACCTTTGAAGTGTTTTCTTGTAATTTTAAGCCAATCAGATACCCTACGGGCTCGGAAAGTGCAACGAAACCATCAAATTTTAGCTAGAAACTGTATTTTTGTCGATTTTTATTGAATTTGAACAATATTTCAACGTTTTTTGATGGTTCTGAGCCACCAAACACACTTAAAGCATGCAGAATCGACTCAGAATAGGAAAAGGAGACGTTTAGGTCAATTTTATGCATTCTGGCGTTCGTAGATACAAGAAAACTGTCAAAATTCTTCAGAAACGTCACTTTTGAAGTGTTTTCTTGTACTTTTAAGCCAATCAGATACCCTACGGGCTCGGAAAGTGCAACGAAACCATAAAATTTTAGCTAGAAACTGTATTTTTGTCGATTTTTATTGAATTTGAACTATATTTCAACGTTTTTTGATGGTTCTGAGCCACCAAACACACTTAAAGCTTGCAGAATCGACTCAGAATAGGAAAAGGAGACGTTTAGGTCAATTTTATGCATTCTGGCGTTCGTAGATACAAGAAAACTGTTAAAATTCTTCAGAAACGTCACTTTTGAAGTGTTTTCTTGTACTTTTAAGCCAATCAGATACCCGACGGGCTCGGAAAGTGCAACGAAACCATCAAATTTTAGCTAGAAACTGTATTTTTGTCGATTTTTATTGAATTTGAACTATATTTCAACGTTTCTTGATGGTTCTGAGCCACCAAACACACTTAAAGCATGCAGAATCGACTCAGAATAGGAAAAGGAGACGTTTAGGTCAAATTTATGCATTCTGGCGTTCGTAGATACAAGAAAACTGTTAAAATTCTTCAGAAACGTCACTTTTGAAGTGTTTTCTTGTACTTTTAAGCCAATCAGATACGCTACGGGCTCGGAAAGTGCAACGAAACCATCAAATTTTAGCTAGAAACTGTATTTTTGTCGATTTTTATTGAATTTGAACTATTTTTCAACGTTTTTTGATGGTTCTGAGCCACCAAACACACTTAAAGCATGCAGAATCGACTCAGAATAGGAAAAGGAGACGTTTAGGTCAATTTTATGCATTCTGGCGTTCGTAGATACAAGAAAACTGTTAAAATTCTTCAGAAACGTCACTTTTGAAGTGTTTTCTTGTACTTTTAAGCCAATCAGATACCCGACGGGCTCGGAAAGTGCAACGAAACCATCAAATTTTAGCTAGAAACTGTATTTTTGTCGATTTTTATTGAATTTGAACTATATTTCAACGTTTCTTGATGGTTCTGAGCCACCAAACACACTTAAAGCATGCAGAATCGACTCAGAATAGGAAAAGGAGACGTTTAGGTCAAATTTATGCATTCTGGCGTTCGTAGATACAAGAAAACTGTTAAAATTCTTCAGAAACGTCACTTTTGAAGTGTTTTCTTGTACTTTTAAGCCAATCAGATACGCTACGGGCTCGGAAAGTGCAACGAAACCATCAAATTTTAGCTAGAAACTGTATTTTTGTCGATTTTTATTGAATTTGAACTATTTTTCAACGTTTTTTGATGGTTCTGAGCCACCAAACACACTTAAAGCATGCAGAATCGACTCAGAATAGGAAAAGGAGACGTTTAGGTCAATTTTATGCATTCTGGCGTTCGTAGATACAAGAAAACTGTTAAAATTCTTCAGAAACGTCACTTTTGAAGTGTTTTCTTGTACTTTTAAGCCAATCAGATACCCTACGGGCTCGGAAAGTGCAACGAAACCATCAAATTTTAGCTAGAAACTGTATTTTTGTCGATTTTTATTGAATTTGAACTATATTTCAACGTTTTTTGATGGTTCTGAGCCACCAAACACACTTAAACCATGCAGAATCGACTCAGAATAGGAAAAGGAGACGTTTAGGTCAATTTTATGCATTCTGGCGTTCGTAGATACAAGAAAACTGTTAAAATTCTTCAGGAACGTCACTTTTGAAGTGTTTTCTTGTACTTTTAAGCCAATCAGATACCCTACGGGCTCGGAAAGTGCAACGAAACCATCAAATTTTAGCTAGAAACTGTATTTTTGTCGATTTTTATTGAATTTGAACTATATTTCAACGTTTTTTGATGGTTCTGAGCCACCAAACACACTTAAAGCATGCAGAATCGACTCAGAATAGGAAAAGGAGACGTTTAGGTCAATTTTATGCATTCTGGCGTTCGTAGATACAAGAAAACTGTTAAAATTCTTCAGAAACGTCACTTTTGAAGTGTTTTCTTGTACTTTTAAGCCAATCAGATACCCTACGGGCTCGGAAAGTGCAACGAAACCATCAAATTTTAGCTAGAAACTGTATTTTTGTCGATTTTTATTGAATTTGAACTATATTTCAACGTTTTTTGATGGTTCTCAGCCACCAAACACACTTAAAGCATGCAGAATCGACTCAGAATAGGAAAAGGAGACGTTTAGGTCAATTTTAAGCATTCTGGCGTTCGTAGATACAAGAAAACTGTTAAAATTCTTCAGAAACGTCACTTTTGAAGTGTTTTCTTGTACTTTTAAGCCAATCAGATACCCTACGGGCTCGGAAAGTGCAACGAAACCATCAAATTTTAGCTAGAAACTGTATTTTTGTCGGTTTTTATTGAATTTGAACTATATTTCAAAGTTTTTTGATGGTTCTGAGCCACCAAACACACTTAAAGCATGCAGAATCGACTCAGAATAGGAAAAGGAGACGTTTAGGTCAATTTTATGCATTCTGGCGTTCGTAGATACAAGAAAACTGTTAAAATTCTTCAGAAACGTCACTTTTGAAGTGTTTTCTTGTACTTTTAAGCCAATCAGATACCCAACGGGCTCGGAAAGTGCAACGAAACCATCAAATTTTAGCTAGAAACTGTATTTTTGTCGATTTTTATTGAATTTGAACAATATTTCAACGTTTTTTGATGGTTCTGAGCCACCAAACACACTTAAAGCATGCAGAATCGACTCAGAATAGGAAAAGGAGACGTTTAGGTCAATTTTATGCATTCTGGCGTTCGTAGATACAAGAAAATTGTTAAAATTCTTCAGAAACGTCACTTTTGAAGTGTTTTCTTGTACTTTTAAGCCAATCAGATACCCTACGGGCTCGGAAAGTGCAACGAAACCATCAAATTTTAGCTAGAAACTGTATTTTTGTCGATTTTTATTGAATTTGAACTATATTTCAACGTTTTTTGATGGTTCTGAGCCACCAAACACACTTAAAGCATGCAGAATCGACTCAGAATAGGAAAAGGAGACGTTTAGGTCAATTTTATGCATTCTGGCGTTCGTAGATACAAGAAAACTGTTAAAATTCTTCAGAAACGTCACTTTTGAAGTGTTTTCTTGTACTTTTAAGCCAATCAGATACCCTACGGGCTCGGAAAGTGCAACGAAACCATCAAATTTTAGCTAGAAACTGTATTTTTGTCGATTTTTATTGAATTTGAACTATATTTCAACGTTTTTTGATGGTTCTGAGCCACCAAACACACTTAAAGCATGCAGAATCGACTCAGAATAGGAAAAGGAGACGTTTAGGCCAATTTTATGCATTCTGGCGTTCGTAGATAATAGAAAACTGTTAAAATTCTTCAGAAACGTCACTTTTGAAGTGTTTTCTTGTACTTTTAAGCCAATCAGATACCCAACGGGCTCGGAAAGTGCAACGAAACCATCAAATTTTAGCTAGAAACTGTATTTTTGTCGATTTTTATTGAATTTGAACTATATTTCAACGTTTTTTGATGGTTCTGAGCCACCAAACACACTTAAAGCATGCAGAATCGACTCAGAATAGGAAAAGGAGACGTGTAGGTCAATTTTATGCATTCTGGCGTTCGTAGATACAAGAAAAGTGTTAAAATTCTTCAGAAACGTCACTTTTGAAGTGTTTTCTTGTACTTTTAAGCCAATCAGATACCCTACGGGCTCGGAAAGTGCAACGAAACCATCAAATTTTAGCTAGAAACTGTATTTTTGTCGATTTTTATTGAATTTGAACTATATTTCAACGTTTTTTGATGGTTCTGAGCCACCAAACACACTTAAAGCATGCAGAATCGACTCAGAATAGGAAAAGGAGACGTTTAGGTCAATTTTATGCATTCTGGCGTTCGTAGATACAAGAAAACTGTTAAAATTCTTCAGAAACGTCACTTTTGAAGTGTTTTCTTGTACTTTTAAGCCAATCAGATACCCTACGGGCTCGGAAAGTGCAACGAAACCATCAAATTTTAGCTAGAAACTGTATTTTTTGTATTAAGTTACTGTTCTTATGTTTCATTATATTGAGATCTTTGATTATTTATGCATTTAATTTATTAATTTGTTATTTTCTTTGATTCTGAATTGTTGTCATTGTTTTTATATTCTTTATAATTGTCCTGTAACTGGAATGTGTACTTCTGTTGGGCAATAAACTTTATTTATTTATTTATTTATTATTTATTTATTATTTTTGTCGATTTTTATTGAATTTGAACTATTTTTCAACGTTTTTTGATGGTTCTGAGCCACCAAACACACTTAAAGCATGCAGAATCGACTCAGAATAGGAAAAGGAGACGTTTAGGTCAATTTTATTCATTCTGGCGTTCGTAGATACAAGAAAACTGTTAAAATTCTTCAGAAACGTCACTTTTGAAGTGTTTTCTTGTACTTTTAAGCCAATCAGATACCCTACGGGCTCGGAAAGTGCAACGAAACCATCAAATTTTAGCTAGAAACTGTATTTTTGTCGATTTTTATTGAATTTGAACTATATTTCAACGTTTTTTGATGGTTCTGAGCCACCAAACACACTTAAAGCATGCAGAATCGACTCAGAATAGGAAAAGGAGAAGTTTAGGTCAATTTTATGCATTCTGGCGTTCGTAGATACAAGAAAACTGTTAAAATTCTTCAGAAACGTCACTTTTGAAGTGTTTTCTTGTACTTTTAAGCCAATCAGATACCCTACGGGCTCGGAAAGTGCAACGAAACCATCAAATTTTAGCTAGAAACTGTATTTTTGTCGATTTTTATTGAATTTGAACTATATTTCAACGTTTTTTGATGGTTCTGAGCCACCAAACACACTTAAAGCATGCAGAATCGACTCAGAATAGGAAAAGGAGACGTTTAGGTCAATTTTATGCATTCTGGCGTTCGTAGATACAAGAAAACTGTTAAAATTCTTCAGAAACGTAACTTTTGATGTGTTTTCTTGTACTTTTAAGCCAATCAGATACCCTACGGGCTCGGAAAGTGCAACGAAACCATCAAATTTTAGCTAGAAACTGTATTTTTGTCGATTTTTATTGAATTTGAACTATATTTCAACGTTTTTTGATGGTTCTGAGCCACCAAACACACTTAAAGCATGCAGAATCGACTCAGAATAGGAAAAGGAGACGTTTAGGTCAATTTTATGCATTCTGGCGTTCGTAGATACAAGAAAACTGTTAAAATTCTTCAGAAACGTCACTTTTGAAGTGTTTTCTTGTACTTTTAAGCCAATCAGATAACCTACGGGCTCGGAAAGTGCAACGAAACCATCAAATTTTAGCTAGAAACTGTATTTTTGTCGATTTTTATTGAATTTGAACTATATTTCAACGTTTTTGGATGGTTCTGAGCCACCAAACACACTTAAAGCATGCAGAATCGACTCAGAATAGGAAAAGGAGACGTTTAGGTCAATTTTATGCATTCTGGCGTTCGTAGATACAAGAAAACTGTTAAAATTCTTCAGAAACGTCACTTTTGAAGTGTTTTCTTGTACTTTTAAGCCAATCAGATACCCTACGGGCTCGGAAAGTGCAACGAAACCATCAAATTTTAGCTAGAAAGTGTATTTTTGTCGATTTTTATTGAATTTGAACTATATTTCAACGTTTTTTGATGGTTCTGAGCCACCAAACACACTTAAAGCATGCAGAATCGACTCAGAATAGGAAAAGGAGACGTTTAGGTCAATTTTATGCATTCTGGCGTTCGTAGATACAAGAAAACTGTTAAAATTCTTCAGAAACGTCACTTTTGAAGTGTTTTCTTGTACTTTTAAGCCAATCAGATACCCTACGGGCTCGGAAAGTGCAACGAAACCATCAAATTTTAGCTACAAACTGTATTTTTGTCGATTTTTATTGAATTTGAACTATATTTCAACGTTTTTTGATGGTTCTGAGCCACCAAACACACTTAAAGCATGCAGAATCGACTCAGAATAGGAAAAGGAGACGTTTAGGTCAATTTTATGCATTCTGGCGTTCGTAGATACAAGAAAACTGTTAAAATTCTTCAGAAACGTCACTTTTGAAGTGTTTTCTTGTACTTTTAAGCCAATCAGATACCCTACGGGCTCGGAAAGTGCAACGAAACCATCAAATTTTAGCTAGAAACTGTATTTTTGTCGATTTTTATTGAATTTGAACTATATTTCAACGTTTTTTGATGGTTCTGAGCCACCAAACACACTTAAAGCATGCAGAATCGACTCAGAATAGGAAAAGGAGACGTTTAGGTCAATTTTATGCATTCTGGCGTTCGTAGATACAAGAAAACTGTTA
>NW_026972727.1:0-27184 GCF_036711695.1 Zophobas morio | reverse complement strand
ACAAGAAAACTGTTAAAATTCTTCAGAAACGTCACTTTTGAAGTGTTTTCTTGTACTTTTAAGCCAATCAGATGCCCTACGGGCTCGGAAAGTGCAACGAAACCATCAAATTTTAGCTAGAAACTCTATTTTTGTCGATTTTTATTGAATTTGAACTATATTTCAACGTTTTTTGATGGTTCTGAACCACCAAACACACTTAAAGCATGCAGAATCGACTCAGAATAGGAAAAGGAGACGTTTAGGTCAATTTTATGCATTCTGGCGTTCGTAGATACAAGAAAACTGTTAAAATTCTTCAGAAACGTCACTTTTGAAGTGTTTTCTTGTACTTTTAAGCCAATCAGATACCCTACGGGCTCGGAAAGTGCAACGAAACCATCAAATTTTAGCTAGAAACTGTATTTTTGTCGATTTTTATTGAATTTGAACTATATTTCAACGTTTTTTGATGGTTCTGAGCCACCAAACACACTTAAAGCATGCAGAATCGACTCAGAATAGGAAAAGGAGACGTTTAGGTCAATTTTATGCATTCTGGCGTTCGTAGATACAAGAAAACTGTTAAAATTCTTCAGAAACGTCACTTTTGAAGTGTTTTCTTGTACTTTTAAGCCAATCAGATACCCTACGGGCTCGGAAAGTGCAACGAAACCGTCAAATTTTAGCTAGAAACTGTATTTTTGTCGATTTTTATTGAATTTGAACTATATTTCAACGTTTTTTGATGGTTCTGAGCCACCAAACACACTTAAAGCATGCAGAATCGACTCAGAATAGGAAAAGGAGACGTTTAGGTCAATTTTATGCATTCTGGCGTTCGTAGATACAAGAAAACTGTTAAAATTCTTCAGAAACGTCACTTTTGAAGTGTTTTCTTGTACTTTTAAGCCAATCCGATACCCTACGGGCTCGGAAAGTGCAACGAAACCATCAAATTTTAGCTAGAAACTGTATTTTTGTCGATTTTTATTGAATTTGAACTATATTTCAACGTTTTTTGATGGTTCTGAGCCACCAAACACACTTAAAGCATGCAGAATCGACTCAGAATAGGAAAAGGAGACGTTTAGGTCAATTTTATGCATTCTGGCGTTCGTAGATACAAGAAAACTGTTAAAATTCTTCAGAAACGTCACTTTTGAAGTGTTTTCTTGTACTTTTAAGCCAATCAGATACCCTACGGGCTCGGAAAGTGCAACGAAACCATCAAATTTTAGCTAGAAACTGTATTTTTGTCGATTTTTATTGAATTTGAACTATATTTCAACGTTTTTTGATGGTTCTGAGCCACCAAACACACTTAAAGCATGCAGAATCGACTCAGAATAGGAAAAGGAGACGTTTAGGTCAATTTTATGCATTCTGGCGTTCGTAGATACAAGAAAACTGTTAAAATTCTTCAGAAACGTCACTTTTGAAGTGTTTTCTTGTACTGTTAAGCCAATCAGATACCCAACGGGCTCGGAAAGTGCAACGAAACCATCAAATTTTAGCTAGAAACTGTATTTTTGTCGATTTTTATTGAATTTGAACTATATTTCAACGTTTTTTGATGGTTCTGAGCCACCAAACACACTTAAAGCATGCAGAATCGACTCAGAATAGGAAAAGGAGACGTTTAGGTCAATTTTATGCATTCTGGCGTTCGTAGATACAAGAAAACTGTTAAAATTCTTCAGAAACGTCACTTTTGAAGTGTTTTCTTGTACTTTTAAGCCAATCAGATACCCTACGGGCTCGGAAAGTGCAACGAAACCATCAAATTTTAGCTAGAAACTGTATTTTTGTCGATTTTTATTGAATTTGAACTATATTTCAACGTTTTTTGATGGTTCTGAGCCACCAAACACACTTAAAGCATGCAGAATCGACTCAGAATAGGAAAAGGAGACGTTTAGGTCAATTTTATGCATTCTGGCGTTCGTAGATACAAGAAAACTGTTAAAATTCTTCAGAAACGTCACTTTTGAAATGTTTTCTTGTACTTTTAAGCCAATCAGATACCCAACGGGCTCGGAAAGTGCAACGAAACCATCAAATTTTAGCTAGAAACTGTATTTTTGTCGATTTTTATTGAATTTGAACTATATTTCAACGTTTTTTGATGGTTCTGAGCCACCAAACACACTTAAAGCATGCAGAATCGACTCAGAATAGGAAAAGGAGACGTTTAGGTCAATTTTATGCATTCTGGCGTTCGTAGATACAAGAAAACTGTTAAAATTCTTCAGAAACGTCACTTTTGAAGTGTTTTCTTGTACTTTTAAGCCAATCAGATACCCTACGGGCTCGGAAAGTGCAACGAAACCATCAAATTTTAGCTAGAAACTGTATTTTTGTCGATTTTTATTGAATTTGAACTATATTTCAACGTTTTTTGATGGTTCTGAGCCACCAAACACACTTAAAGCATGCAGAATCGACTCAGAATAGGAAAAGGAGACGTTTAGGTCAATTTTATGCATTCTGGCGTTCGTAGATACAAGAAAACTGTTAAAATTCTTCAGAAACGTCACTTTTGAAGTGTTTTCTTGTACTTTTAAGCCAATCAGATACCCTACGGGCTCGGAAAGTGCAACGAAACCATCAAATTTTAGCTAGAAACTGTATTTTTGTCGATTTTTATTGAATTTGAACTATATTTCAACGTTTTTTGATGGTTCTGAGCCACCAAACACCCTTAAAGCATGCAGAATCGACTCAGAATAGGAAAATTAGAAGTTTAGGTCAATTTTATGCATTCTGGCGTTCGTAGATACAAGAAAACTGTTAAAATTCTTCAGAAACGTCACTTTTGAAGTGTTTTCTTGTACTTTTAAGCCAATCAGATACCCTACGGGCTCGGAAAGTGCAACGAAACCATCAAATTTTAGCTAGAAACTGTATTTTTGTCGATTTTTATTGAATTTGAACTATATTTCAACGTTTTTTGATGGTTCTGAGCCACCAAACACACTTAAAGCATGCAGAATCGACTCAGAATAGGAAAAGGAGACGTTTAGGTCAATTTTATGCATTCTGGCGTTCGTAGATACAAGAAAACTGTTAAAATTCTTCAGAAACGTCACTTTTGAAGTGTTTTCTTGTACTTTTAAGCCAATCAGATACCCTACGGGCTCGGAAAGTGCAACGAAACCATCAAATTTTAGCTAGAAACTGTATTTTTGTCCATTTTTATTGAATTTGAACTATATTTCAACGTTTTTTGATGGTTCTGAGCCACCAAACACACTTAAAGCATGCAGAATCGACTCAGAATAGGAAAAGGAGACGTTTAGGTCAATTTTATGCATTCTGGCGTTCGTAGATACAAGAAAACTGTTAAAATTCTTCAGAAACGTCACTTTTGAAGTGTTTTCTTGTACTTTTAAGCCAATCAGATACCCAACGGGCTCGGAAAGTGCAACGAAACCATCAAATTTTAGCTAGAAACTGTATTTTTGTCGATTTTTATTGAATTTGAACTATATTTCAACGTTTTTTGATGGTTCTGAGCCACCAAACACACTTAAAGCATGCAGAATCGACTCAGAATAGGAAAAGGAGACGTTTAGGTCAATTTTATGCATTCTGGCGTTCGTAGATACAAGAAAACTGTTAAAATTCTTCAGAAACGTCACTTTTGAAGTGTTTTCTTGTACTTTTAAGCCAATCAGATACCCTACGGGCTCGGAAAGTGCATCGAAACCATCAAATTTTAGCTAGAAACTGTATTTTTGTCGATTTTTATTGAATTTGAACTATATTTCAACGTTTTTTGATGGTTCTGAGCCACCAAACACACTTAAAGCATGCAGAATCGACTCAGAATAGGAAAAGGAGACGTTTAGGTCAATTTCATGCATTCTGGCGTTCGTAGATACAAGAAAACTGTTAAAATTCTTCAGAAACGTCACTTTTGAAGTGTTTTCTTGTACTTTTAAGCCAATCAGATACCCTACGGGCTCGGAAAGTGCAACGAAACCATCAAATTTTAGCTAGAAACTGTATTTTTGTCGATTTTTATTGAATTTGAACTATATTTCAACGTTTTTTGATGGTTCTGAGCCACCAAACACACTTAAAGCATGCAGAATCGACTCAGAATAGGAAAAGGAGACGTTTAGGTCAATTTTATGCATTCTGGCATTCGTAAATACAAGAAAACTGTTAAAATTCTTCAGAAACGTCACTTTTGAAGTGTTTTCTTGTACTTTTAAGCCAATCAGATACCCTACGGGCTCGGAAAGTGCAACGAAACCATCAAATTTTAGCTAGAAACTGTATTTTTGTCGATTTTTATTGAATTTGAACTATATTTCAACGTTTATTGATGGTTCTGAGCCACCAAACACACTTAAAGCATGCAGAATCGACTCAGAATAGGAAAAGGAGACGTTTAGGTCAATTTTATGCATTCTGGCGTTCGTAGATACAAGAAAACTGTTAAAATTCTTCAGAAACGTCACTTTTGAAGTGTTTTCTTGTACTTTTAAGCCAATCAGATACCCTACGGGCTCGGAAAGTGCAACGAAACCATCAAATTTTAGCTAGAAACTGTATTTTTGTCGATTTTTATTGAATTTGAACTATATTTCAACGTTTTTTGATGGTTCTGAGCCACCAAACACACTTAAAGCATGCAGAATCGACTCAGAATAGGAAAAGGAGACGTTTAGGTCAATTTTATGCATTCTGGCGTTCGTAGATACAAGAAAACTGTTAAAATTCTTCAGAAACGTCACTTTTGAAGTGTTTTCTTGTACTTTTAAGCCAATCAGATACCCTACGGGCTCGGAAAGTGCAACGAAACCATCAAATTTTAGCTAGAAACTGTATTTTTGTCGATTTTTATTGAATTTGAACTATATTTCAACGTTTTTTGATGGTTCTGAGCCACCAAACACACTTAAAGCATGCAGAATCGACTCAGAATAGGAAAAGGAGACGTTTAGGTCAATTTTATGCATTCTGGCGTTCGTAGATACAAGAAAACTGTTAAAATTCTTCAGAAACGTCACTTTTGAAGTGTTTTCTTGTACTTTTAAGCCAATCAGATACCCTACGGGCTCGGAAAGTGCAACGAAACCATCAAATTTTAGCTAGAAACTGTATTTTTGTCGATTTTTATTGAATTTGAACTATATTTCAACGTTTTTTGATGGTTCTGAGCCACCAAACACACTTAAAGCATGCAGAATCGACTCAGAATAGGAAAAGGAGACGTTTAGGTCAATTTTATGCATTCTGGCGTTCGTAGATACAAGAAAACTGTTAAAATTCTTCAGAAACGTCAGTTTTGAAATGTTTTCTTGTACTTTTAAGCCAATCAGATACCCTACGGGCTCGGAAAGTGCAACGAAACCATCAAATTTTAGCTAGAAACTGTATTTTTGTCGATTTTTATTGAATTTGAACTATATTTCAACGTTTTTTGATGGTTCTGAGCCACCAAATACACTTAAAGCATGCAGAATCGACTCAGAATAGGAAAATTAGACGTTTAGGTCAATTTTATGCATTCTGGCGTTCGTAGATACAAGAAAACTGTTAAAATTCTTCAGAAACGTCACTTTTGAAGTGTTTTCTTGTACTTTTAAGCCAATCAGATACCCTACGGGCTCGGAAAGTGCAACGAAAACATCAAATTTTAGCTAGAAACTGTATTTTTGTCGATTTTTATTGAATTTGAACTATATTTCAACGTTTTTTGATGGTTCTGAGCCACCAAACACACTTAAAGCATGCAGAATCGACTCAGAATAGGAAAAGGAGACGTTTAGGTCAATTTTATGCATTCTGGCGTCCGTAGATACAAGAAAACTGTTAAAATTCTTCAGAAACGTCACTTTTGAAGTGTTTTCTTGTACTTTTAAGCCAATCAGATACCCTACGGGCTCGGAAAGTGCAACGAAACCATCAAATTTTAGCTAGAAACTGTATTTTTGTCGATTTTTATTGAATTTGAACTATATTTCAACGTTTTTTGATGGTTCTGAGCCACCAAACACACTTAAAGCATGCAGAATCGACTCAGAATAGGAAAAGGAGACGTTTAGGTCAATTTTATGCATTCTGGCGTTCGTAGATACAAGAAAACTGTTAAAATTCTTCAGAAACGTCACTTTTGAAGTGTTTTCTTGTAATTTTAAGCCAATCAGATACCCTACGGGCTTGGAAAGTGCAACGAAACCATCAAATTTTAGCTAGAAACTGTATTTTTGTCGATTTTTATTGAATTTGAACTATATTTCAACGTTTTTTGATGGTTCTGAGCCACCAAACACACTTAAAGCATGCAGAATCGACTCAGAATAGGAAAAGGAGACGTTTAGGTCAATTTTATGTATTCTGGCGTTCGTAGATACAAGAAAACTGTTAAAATTCTTCAGAAACGTCACTTTTGAAGTGTTTTCTTGTACTTTTAAGCCAATCAGATACCCTACGGGCTCGGAAAGTGCATCGAAACCATCAAATTTTAGCTAGAAACTGTATTTTTGTCGATTTTTATTGAATTTGAACTATATTTCAACGTTTTTTGATGGTTCTGAGCCACCAAACACACTTAAAGCATGCAGAATCGACTCAGAATAGGAAAAGGAGACGTTTAGGTCAATTTTATGCATTCTGGCGTTCGTAGATACAAGAAAACTGTTAAAATTCTTCAGAAACGTCACTTTTGAAGTGTTTTCTTGTACTTTTAAGCCAATCAGATACCCTACGGGCTCGGAAAGTGCAACGAAACCATCAAATTTTAGCTAGAAACTGTATTTTTGTCGATTTTTATTGAATTTGAACTATATTTCAACGTTTTTTGATGGTTCTGAGCCACCAAACACACTTAAAGCATGCAGAATCGACTCAGAATAGGAAAAGGAGACGTTTAGGTCAATTTCATGCATTCTGGCGTTCGTAGATACAAGAAAACTGTTAAAATTCTTCAGAAACGTCACTTTTGAAGTGTTTTCTTGTACTTTTAAGCCAATCAGATACCCTACGGGCTCGGAAAGTGCAACGAAACCATCAAATTTTAGCTAGAAACTGTATTTTTGTCGATTTTTATTGAATTTGAACTATATTTCAACGTTTTTTGATGGTTCTGAGCCACCAAACACACTTAAAGCATGCAGAATCGACTCAGAATAGGAAAAGGAGACGTTTAGGTCAATTTTATGCATTCTGGCGTTCGTAGATACAAGAAAACTGTTAAAATTCTTCAGAAACGTCACTTTTGAAGTGTTTTCTTGTACTTTTAAGCCAATCAGATACCCTACGGGCTCGGAAAGTGCAACGAAACCATCAAATTTTAGCTAGAAACTGTATTTTTGTCGATTTTTATTGAATTTGAACTATATTTCAACGTTTATTGATGGTTCTGAGCCACCAAACACACTTAAAGCATGCAGAATCGACTCAGAATAGGAAAAGGAGACGTTTAGGTCAATTTTATGCATTCTGGCGTTCGTAGATACAAGAAAACTGTTAAAATTCTTCAGAAACGTCACTTTTGAAGTGTTTTCTTGTACTTTTAAGCCAATCAGATAGCCTACGGGCTCGGAAAGTGCAACGAAACCATCAAATTTTAGCTAGAAACTGTATTTTTGTCGATTTTTATTAAATTTGAACTATATTTCAACGTTTTTTGATGCTTCTGAGCCACCAAACACACTTAAAGCATGCAGAATCGACTCAGAATAGGAAAAGGAGAGGTTTAGGTCAATTTTATGCATTCTGGCGTTCGTAGATACAAGAAAACTGTTAAAATTCTTCAGAAACGTCACTTTTGAAGTGTTTTCTTGTACTTTTAAGCCAATCAGATACCCTACGGGCTCGGAAAGTGCAACGAAACCATCAAATTTTAGCTAGAAACTGTATTTTTGTCGATTTTTATTGAATTTGAACTATATTTCAACGTTTTTTGATGGTTCTGAGCCACCAAACACACTTAAAGCATGCAGAATCGACTCAGAATAGGAAAAGGAGACGTTTAGGTCAATTTTATGCATTCTGGCGTTCGTAGATACAAGAAAACTGTTAAAATTCTTCAGAAACGTCACTTTTGAAGTGTTTTCTTGTACTTTTAAGCCAATCAGATACCCTACGGGCTCGGAAAGTGCAACGAAACCATCAAATTTTAGCTAGAAACTGTGTTTTTGTCGATTTTTATTGAATTTGAACTATATTTCAACGTTTTTTGATGGTTCTGAGCCACCAAACACACTTAAAGCATGCAGAATCGACTCAGAATAGGAAAAGGAGACGTTTAGGTCAATTTTATGCATTCTGGCGTTCGTAGATACAAGAAAACTGTTAAAATTCTTCAGAAACGTCACTTTTGAAGTGTTTTCTTGTACTTTTAAGCCAATCAGATACCCTACGGGCTCGGAAAGTGCAACGAAACCATCAAATTTTAGCTAGAAACTGTATTTTTGTCGATTTTTATTGAATTTGAACTATATTTCAACGTTTTTTGATGGTTCTGAGCCACCAAACACACTTAAAGCATGCAGAATCGACTCAGAATAGGAAAAGGAGACGTTTAGGTCAATTTTATGCATTCTGGCGTTCGTAGATACAAGAAAACTGTTAAAATTCTTCAGAAACATCACTTTTGAAGTGTTTTCTTGTACTTTTAAGCCAATCAGATACCCAACGGGCTCGGAAAGTGCAACGAAACCATCAAATTTTAACTAGAAACTGTATTTTTGTCGATTTTTATTGAATTTGAACTATATTTCAACGTTTTTTGATGGTTCTGAGCCACCAAACACACTTAAAGCATGCAGAATCGACTCAGAATATTAAAAGGAGACGTTTAGGTCAATTTTATGCATTCTGGCGTTCGTAGATACAAGAAAACTGTTAAAATTCTTCAGAAACGTCACTTTTGAAGTGTTTTCTTGTACTTTTAAGCCAATCAGATACCCTACGGGCTCGGAAAGTGCAACGAAACCATCAAATTTTAGCTAGAAACTGTATTTTTGTCGATTTTTATTGAATTTGAACTATATTTCAACGTTTTTTGATGGTTCTGAGCCACCAAACACACTTAAAGCATGCAGAATCGACTCAGAATAGGAAAAGGAGACGTTTAGGTCAATTTTATGCATTCTGGCGTTCGTAGATACAAGAAAACTGTTAAAATTCTTCAGAAACGTCACTTTTGAAGTGTTTTCTTGTACTTTTAAGCCAATCAGATACCCTACGGGCTCGGAAAGTGCAACGAAACCATCAAATTTTAGCTAGAAACTGTATTTTTGTCGATTTTTATTGAATTTGAACTATATTTCAACGTTTTTTGATGGTTCTGAGCCACCAAACACACTTAAAGCATGCAGAATCGACTCGGAATAGGAAAAGGAGACGTTTAGGTCAATTTTATGCATTCTGGCGTTCGTAGATACAAGAAAACTGTTAAAATTCTTCAGAAACGTCACTTTTGAAGTGTTTTCTTGTACTTTTAAGCCAATCAGATACCCAATGGGCTCGGAAAGTGCAACGAAACCATCAAATTTTAGCTAGAAACTGTATTTTTGTCGATTTTTATTAAATTTGAACTATATTTCAACGTTTTTTGATGGTTCTGAGCCACCAAACACACTTAAAGCATGCAGAATCGACTCAGAATAGGAAAAGGAGACGTTTAGGTGAATTTTATGCATTCTGGCGTTCGTAGATACAAGAAAACTGTTAAAATTCTTCAGAAACGTCACTTTTGAAGTGTTTTCTTGTACTTTTAAGCCAATCAGATACCCTACGGGCTCGGAAAGTGCAACGAAACCATCAAATTTTAGCTAGAAACTGTATTTTTGTCGATTTTTATTGAATTTGAACTATATTTCAACGTTTTTTGATGGTTCTGAGCCACCAACACACTTAAAGCATGCAGAATCGACTCAGAATAGGAAAAGGAGACGTTTAGGTCAAATTTATGCATTCTGGCGTTCGTAGATACAAGAAAACTCTTAAAATTCTTCAGAAACGTCACTTTTGAAGTGTTTTCTTGTACTTTTAAGCCAATCAGATACCCTACGGGCTTGGAAAGTGCAACGAAACCATCAAATTTTAGCTAGAAACTGTATTTTTGTCGATTTTTATTGAATTTGAACTATATTTCAACGTTTTTTGATGGTTCTGAGCCACCAAACACACTTAAAGCATGCAGAATCGACTCAGAATAGGAAAAGGAGACGTTTAGGTCAATTTTATGCATTCTGGCGTTCGTAGATACAAGAAAACTGTTAAAATTCTTCAGAAACGTCACTTTTGAAGTGTTTTCTTGTACTTTTAAGCCAATCAGATACCCTATGGGCTCGGAAAGTGCAACGAAACCATCAAATTTTAGCTAGAAACTGTATTTTTGTCGATTTTTATTGAATTTGAACTATATTTCAACGTTTTCTGATGGTTCTGAGCCACCAAACACACTTAAAGCATGCAGAATCGACTCAGAATAGGAAAAGGAGACGTTTAGGTCAATTTTATGCATTCTGGCGTTCGTAGATACAAGAAAACTGTTAAAATTCTTCAGAAACGTCACTTTTGAAGTGTTTTCTTGTACTTTTAAGCCAATCAGATACCCAACGGGCTCGGAAAGTGCAACGAAACCATCAAATTTTAGCTAGAAACTGTATTTTTGTCGATTTTTATTGAATTTGAACTATATTTCAACGTTTTTTGATGGTTCTGAGCCACCAAACACACTTAAAGCATGCAGAATCGACTCAGAATAGGAAAAGGAGACGTTTAGGTCAATTTTATGCATTCTGGCGTTCGTAGATACAAGAAAACTGTCAAAATTCTTCAGAAACGTCACTTTTGAAGTGTTTTCTTGTAATTTTAAGCCAATCAGATACCCTACGGGCTCGGAAAGTGCAACGAAACCATCAAATTTTAGCTAGAAACTGTATTTTTGTCGATTTTTATTGAATTTGAACTATATTTCAACGTTTTTTGATGGTTCTGAGCCACCAAACACACTTAAAGCATGCAGAATCGACTCAGAATAGGAAAAGGAGACGTTTAGGTCAATTTTATGCATTCTGGCGTTCGTAGATACAAGAAAACTGTTAAAATTCTTCAGAAACGTCACTTTTGAAGTGTTTTCTTGTACTTTTAAACCAATCAGATACCCTACGGGCTCGGAAAGTGCAACGAAACCATCAAATTTTAGCTAGAAACTGTATTTTTGTCGATTTTTATTGAATTTGAACTATATTTCAACGTTTTTTGATGGTTCTGAGCCACCAAACACACTTAAAGCATGCAGAATCGACTCAGAATAGGAAAAGGAGACGTTTAGGTCAATTTTATGCATTCTGGCGTTCGTAGATACAAGAAAACTGTTAAAATTCTTCAGAAACGTCACTTTTGAAGTGTTTTCTTGTACTTTTAAGCCAATCAGATACCCTACGGGCTCGGAAAGTGCAACGAAAACATCAAATTTTAGCTAGAAACTGTATTTTTGTCGATTTTTATTGAATTTGAACTATATTTCAACGTTTTTTGATGGTTCTGAGCGACCAAACACACTTAAAGCATGCAGAATCGACTCAGAATAGGAAAAGGAGACGTTTAGGTCAATTTTATGCATTCTGGCGTCCGTAGATACAAGAAAACTGTTAAAATTCTTCAGAAACGTCACTTTTGAAGTGTTTTCTTGTACTTTTAAGCCAATCAGATACCCTACGGGCTCGGAAAGTGCAACGAAACCATCAAATTTTAGCTAGAAACTGTATTTTTGTCGATTTTTATTGAATTTGAACTATATTTCAACGTTTTTTGATGGTTCTGAGCCACCAAACACACTTAAAGCATGCAGAATCGACTCAGAATAGGAAAAGGAGACGTTTAGGTCAATTTTATGCATTCTGGCGTTCGTAGATACAAGAAAACTGTTAAAATTCTTCAGAAACGTCACTTTTGAAGTGTTTTCTTGTAATTTTAAGCCAATCAGATACCCTACGGGCTTGGAAAGTGCAACGAAACCATCAAATTTTAGCTAGAAACTGTATTTTTGTCGATTTTTATTGAATTTGAACTATATTTCAACGTTTTTTGATGGTTCTGAGCCACCAAACACACTTAAAGCATGCAGAATCGACTCAGAATAGGAAAAGGAGACGTTTAGGTCAATTTTATGTATTCTGGCGTTCGTAGATACAAGAAAACTGTTAAAATTCTTCAGAAACGTCACTTTTGAAGTGTTTTCTTGTACTTTTAAGCCAATCAGATACCCTACGGGCTCGGAAAGTGCATCGAAACCATCAAATTTTAGCTAGAAACTGTATTTTTGTCGATTTTTATTGAATTTGAACTATATTTCAACGTTTTTTGATGGTTCTGAGCCACCAAACACACTTAAAGCATGCAGAATCGACTCAGAATAGGAAAAGGAGACGTTTAGGTCAATTTTATGCATTCTGGCGTTCGTAGATACAAGAAAACTGTTAAAATTCTTCAGAAACGTCACTTTTGAAGTGTTTTCTTGTACTTTTAAGCCAATCAGATACCCTACGGGCTCGGAAAGTGCAACGAAACCATCAAATTTTAGCTAGAAACTGTATTTTTGTCGATTTTTATTGAATTTGAACTATATTTCAACGTTTTTTGATGGTTCTGAGCCACCAAACACACTTAAAGCATGCAGAATCGACTCAGAATAGGAAAAGGAGACGTTTAGGTCAATTTCATGCATTCTGGCGTTCGTAGATACAAGAAAACTGTTAAAATTCTTCAGAAACGTCACTTTTGAAGTGTTTTCTTGTACTTTTAAGCCAATCAGATACCCTACGGGCTCGGAAAGTGCAACGAAACCATCAAATTTTAGCTAGAAACTGTATTTTTGTCGATTTTTATTGAATTTGAACTATATTTCAACGTTTTTTGATGGTTCTGAGCCACCAAACACACTTAAAGCATGCAGAATCGACTCAGAATAGGAAAAGGAGACGTTTAGGTCAATTTTATGCATTCTGGCGTTCGTAGATACAAGAAAACTGTTAAAATTCTTCAGAAACGTCACTTTTGAAGTGTTTTCTTGTACTTTTAAGCCAATCAGATAGCCTACGGGCTCGGAAAGTGCAACGAAACCATCAAATTTTAGCTAGAAACTGTATTTTTGTCGATTTTTATTAAATTTGAACTATATTTCAACGTTTTTTGATGCTTCTGAGCCACCAAACACACTTAAAGCATGCAGAATCGACTCAGAATAGGAAAAGGAGAGGTTTAGGTCAATTTTATGCATTCTGGCGTTCGTAGATACAAGAAAACTGTTAAAATTCTTCAGAAACGTCACTTTTGAAGTGTTTTCTTGTACTTTTAAGCCAATCAGATACCCTACGGGCTCGGAAAGTGCAACGAAACCATCAAATTTTAGCTAGAAACTGTATTTTTGTCGATTTTTATTGAATTTGAACTATATTTCAACGTTTTTTGATGGTTCTGAGCCACCAAACACACTTAAAGCATGCAGAATCGACTCAGAATAGGAAAAGGAGACGTTTAGGTCAATTTTATGCATTCTGGCGTTCGTAGATACAAGAAAACTGTTAAAATTCTTCAGAAACGTCACTTTTGAAGTGTTTTCTTGTACTTTTAAGCCAATCAGATACCCTACGGGCTCGGAAAGTGCAACGAAACCATCAAATTTTAGCTAGAAACTGTGTTTTTGTCGATTTTTATTGAATTTGAACTATATTTCAACGTTTTTTGATGGTTCTGAGCCACCAAACACACTTAAAGCATGCAGAATCGACTCAGAATAGGAAAAGGAGACGTTTAGGTCAATTTTATGCATTCTGGCGTTCGTAGATACAAGAAAACTGTTAAAATTCTTCAGAAACGTCACTTTTGAAGTGTTTTCTTGTACTTTTAAGCCAATCAGATACCCTACGGGCTCGGAAAGTGCAACGAAACCATCAAATTTTAGCTAGAAACTGTATTTTTGTCGATTTTTATTGAATTTGAACTATATTTCAACGTTTTTTGATGGTTCTGAGCCACCAAACACACTTAAAGCATGCAGAATCGACTCAGAATAGGAAAAGGAGACGTTTAGGTCAATTTTATGCATTCTGGCGTTCGTAGATACAAGAAAACTGTTAAAATTCTTCAGAAACTTCACTTTTGAAGTGTTTTCTTGTACTTTTAAGCCAATCAGATACCCAACGGGCTCGGAAAGTGCAACGAAACCATCAAATTTTAACTAGAAACTGTATTTTTGTCGATTTTTATTGAATTTGAACTATATTTCAACGTTTTTTGATGGTTCTGAGCCACCAAACACACTTAAAGCATGCAGAATCGACTCAGAATATTAAAAGGAGACGTTTAGGTCAATTTTATGCATTCTGGCGTTCGTAGATACAAGAAAACTGTTAAAATTCTTCAGAAACGTCACTTTTGAAGTGTTTTCTTGTACTTTTAAGCCAATCAGATACCCTACGGGCTCGGAAAGTGCAACGAAACCATCAAATTTTAGCTAGAAACTGTATTTTTGTCGATTTTTATTGAATTTGAACTATATTTCAACGTTTTTTGATGGTTCTGAGCCACCAAACACACTTAAAGCATGCAGAATCGACTCAGAATAGGAAAAGGAGACGTTTAGGTCAATTTTATGCATTCTGGCGTTCGTAGATACAAGAAAACTGTTAAAATTCTTCAGAAACGTCACTTTTGAAGTGTTTTCTTGTACTTTTAAGCCAATCAGATACCCTACGGGCTCGGAAAGTGCAACGAAACCATCAAATTTTAGCTAGAAACTGTATTTTTGTCGATTTTTATTGAATTTGAACTATATTTCAACGTTTTTTGATGGTTCTGAGCCACCAAACACACTTAAAGCATGCAGAATCGACTCGGAATAGGAAAAGGAGACGTTTAGGTCAATTTTATGCATTCTGGCGTTCGTAGATACAAGAAAACTGTTAAAATTCTTCAGAAACGTCACTTTTGAAGTGTTTTCTTGTACTTTTAAGCCAATCAGATACCCAATGGGCTCGGAAAGTGCAACGAAACCATCAAATTTTAGCTAGAAACTGTATTTTTGTCGATTTTTATTAAATTTGAACTATATTTCAACGTTTTTTGATGGTTCTGAGCCACCAAACACACTTAAAGCATGCAGAATCGACTCAGAATAGGAAAAGGAGACGTTTAGGTGAATTTTATGCATTCTGGCGTTCGTAGATACAAGAAAACTGTTAAAATTCTTCAGAAACGTCACTTTTGAAGTGTTTTCTTGTACTTTTAAGCCAATCAGATACCCTACGGGCTCGGAAAGTGCAACGAAACCATCAAATTTTAGCTAGAAACTGTATTTTTGTCGATTTTTATTGAATTTGAACTATATTTCAACGTTTTTTGATGGTTCTGAGCCACCAACACACTTAAAGCATGCAGAATCGACTCAGAATAGGAAAAGGAGACGTTTAGGTCAAATTTATGCATTCTGGCGTTCGTAGATACAAGAAAACTCTTAAAATTCTTCAGAAACGTCACTTTTGAAGTGTTTTCTTGTACTTTTAAGCCAATCAGATACCCTACGGGCTTGGAAAGTGCAACGAAACCATCAAATTTTAGCTAGAAACTGTATTTTTGTCGATTTTTATTGAATTTGAACTATATTTCAACGTTTTTTGATGGTTCTGAGCCACCAAACACACTTAAAGCATGCAGAATCGACTCAGAATAGGAAAAGGAGACGTTTAGGTCAATTTTATGCATTCTGGCGTTCGTAGATACAAGAAAACTGTTAAAATTCTTCAGAAACGTCACTTTTGAAGTGTTTTCTTGTACTTTTAAGCCAATCAGATACCCTACGGGCTCGGAAAGTGCAACGAAACCATCAAATTTTAGCTAGAAACTGTATTTTTGTCGATTTTTATTGAATTTGAACTATATTTCAACGTTTTTTGATGGTTCTGAGCCACCAAACACACTTAAAGCATGCAGAATCGACTCAGAATAGGAAAAGGAGACGTTTAGGTCAATTTTATGCATTCTGGCGTTCGTAGATACAAGAAAACTGTCAAAATTCTTCAGAAACGTCACTTTTGAAGTGTTTTCTTGTAATTTTAAGCCAATCAGATACCCTACGGGCTCGGAAAGTGCAACGAAACCATCAAATTTTAGCTAGAAACTGTATTTTTGTCGATTTTTATTGAATTTGAACTATATTTCAACGTTTTTTGATGGTTCTGAGCCACCAAACACACTTAAAGCATGCAGAATCGACTCAGAATAGGAAAAGGAGACGTTTAGGTCAATTTTATGCATTCTGGCGTTCGTAGATACAAGAAAACTGTTAAAATTCTTCAGAAACGTCACTTTTGAAGTGTTTTCTTGTACTTTTAAACCAATCAGATACCCTACGGGCTCGGAAAGTGCAACGAAACCATCAAATTTTAGCTAGAAACTGTATTTTTGTCGATTTTTATTGAATTTGAACTATATTTCAACGTTTTTTGATGGTTCTGAGCCACCAAACACACTTAAAGCATGCAGAATCGACTCAGAATAGGAAAAGGAGACGTTTAGGTCAATTTTATGCATTCTGGCGTTCGTAGATACAAGAAAACTGTTAAAATTCTTCAGAAACGTCACTTTTGAAGTGTTTTCTTGTACTTTTAAGCCAATCAGATACCCTACGGGCTCGGAAAGTGCAACGAAACCATCAAATTTTAGCTAGAAACTGTATTTTTGTCGATTTTTATTGAATTTGAACTATATTTCAACGTTTTTTGATGGTTCTGAGCGACCAAACACACTTAAAGCATGCAGAATCGACTCAGAATAGGAAAAGGAGACGTTTAGGTCAATTTTATGCATTCTGGCGTTCGTAGATACAAGAAAACTGTTAAAATTCTTCAGAAACGTCACTTTTGAAGTATTTTCTTGTACTTTTAAGCCAATCAGATACCCTACGGGCTCGGAAAGTGCAACGAAACCATCAAATTTTAGCTAGAAACTGTATTTTTGTCGATTTTTATTGAATTTGAACTATATTTCAACGTTTTTTGATGGTTCTGAGCCACCAAACACACTTAAAGCATGCAGAATCGACTCAGAATAGGAAAAGGAGACGTTTAGGTCAATTTTATGCATTCTGGCGTTCGTAGATACAAGAAAACTGTTAAAATTCTTCAGAAACGTCACTTTTGAAGTGTTTTCTTGTACTTTTAAGCCAATCAGATACCCTACGGGCTCGGAAAGTGCAACGAAACCATCAAATTTTAGCTAGAAACTGTATTTTTGTCGATTTTTATTGAATTTGAACTATATTTCAACGTTTTTTGATGGTTCTGAGCCACCAAACACACTTAAAGCATGCAGAATCGACTCAGAATAGGAAAAGGAGACGTTTAGGTCAATTTTATGCATTCTGGCGTTCGTAGATACAAGAAAACTGTTAAAATTCTTCAGAAACGTCACTTTTGAAGTGTTTTCTTGTACTTTTAAGCCAATCAAATACCCTACGGGCTCGGAAAGTGCAACGAAACCATCAAATTTTAGCTAGAAACTGTATTTTTGTCGATTTTTATTGAATTTGAACTTTATTTCCACGTTTTTTGATGGTTCTGAGCCACCAAACACACTTAAAGCATGCAGAATCGACTCAGAATAGGAAAAGGAGACGTTTAGGTCAATTTTATGCATTCTGGCGTTCGTAGATACAAGAAAACTGTTAAAATTCTTCAGAAACGTCACTTTTGAAGTGTTTTCTTGTACTTTTAAGCCAATCAGATACCCCACGGGCTCGGAAAGTGCAACGAAACCATCAAATTTTAGCTAGAAACTGTATTTTTGTCGATTTTTATTGAATTTGAACTATATTTCAACGTTTTTTGATGGTTCTGAGCCACCAAACACACTTAAAGCATGCAGAATCGACTCAGAATAGGAAAAGGAGACGTTTAGGTCAATTTTTTGCATTCTGGCGTTCGTAGATACAAGAAAACTGTTAAAATTCTTCAGAAACGTCACTTTTGAAGTGTTTTCTTGTACTTTTAAGCCAATCAGATACCCTACGGGCTCGGAAAGTGCAACGAAACCATCAAATTTTAGCTAGAAACTGTATTTTTGTCGATTTTTATTGAATTTGAACTATATTTCAACGTTTTTTGATGGTTCTGAGCCACCAAACACACTTAAAGCATGCAGAATCGACTCAGAATAGGAAAAGGAGACGTTTAGGTCAATTTTATGCATTCTGGCGTTCGTAGATACAAGAAAACTGTTAAAATTCTTCAGAAACGTCACTTTTGAAGTGTTTTCTTGTACTTTTAAGCCAATCAGATACCCTACGGGCTCGGAAAGTGCAACGAAACCATCAAATTTTAGCTAGAAACTGTATTTTTGTCGATTTTTATTGAATTTGAAATATATTTCAACGTTTTTTGATGGTTCTGAGCCACCAAACACACTTAAAGCATGCAGAATCGACTCAGAATAGGAAAAGGAGACGTTTAGGTCAATTTTATGCATTCTGGCGTTTGTAGATACAAGAAAACTGTTAAAATTCTTCAGAAACGTCACTTTTGAAGTGTTTTCTTGTACTTTTAAGCCAATCAGATACCCTACGGGCTCGGAAAGTGCAACGAAACCATCAAATTTTAGCTAGAAACTGTATTTTTGTCGATTTTTATTGAATTTGAACTATATTTCAACGTTTTTTGATGGTTCTGAGCCACCAAACACACTTAAAGCATGCAGAATCGACTCAGAATAGGAAAAGGAGACGTTTAGGTCAATTTTATGCATTCTGGCGTTCGTAGATACAAGAAAACTGTTAAAATTCTTCAGAAACGTCACTTTTGAAGTGTTTTCTTGTACTTTTAAGCCAATCAGATACCCTACGGGCTCGGAAAGTGCAACGAAACCATCAAATTTTAGCTAGAAACTGTATTTTTGTCGATTTTTATTGAATTTGAACTATATTTCAACGTTTTTTGATGGTTCTGAGCCACCAAACACACTTAAAGCATGCAGAATCGACTCAGAATAGGAAAAGGAGACGTTTAGGTCAATTTTATGCATTCTGGCGTTCGTAGATACAAGAAAACTGTTAAAATTCTTCAGAAACGTCACTTTTGAAGTGTTTTCTTGTACTTTTAAGCCAATCAGATAACCTACGGGCTCGGAAAGTGCAACGAAACCATCAAATTTTAGCTAGAAACTGTATTTTTGTCGATTTTTATTGAATTTGAACTATATTTCAACGTTTTTTGATGGTTCTGAGCCACCAAACACACTTAAAGCATGCAGAATCGACTCAGAATAGGAAAAGGAGACGTTTAGGTCAAATTTATGCATTCTGGCGTTCGTAGATACAAGAAAACTTAAAATTCTTCAGAAACGTCACTTTTGAAGTGTTTTCTTGTACTTTTAAGCCAATCAGATACCCTACGGGCTCGGAAAGTGCAACGAAACCATAAAATTTTAGCTAGAAACTGTATTTTTGTCGATTTTTATTGAATTTGAACTATATTTCAACGTTTTTTGATGGTTCTGAGCCACCAAACACACTTAAAGCATGCAGAATCGACTCAGAATAGGAAAAGGAGACGTTTAGGTCAATTTTATGCATTCTGGCGTTCGTAGATACAAGAAAACTGTTAAAATTCTTCAGAAACGTCACTTTTGAAGTGTTTTCTTGTACTTTCAAGCCAATCAGATACCCTACGGGCTCGGAAAGTGCAACGAAACCATTAAATTTTAGCTAGAAACTGTATTTTTGTCGATTTTTATTGAATTTGAACTATATTTCAACGTTTTTTGATGGTTCTGAGCCACCAAACACACTTAAAGCATGCAGAATCGACTCAGAATAGGAAAAGGAGACGTTTAGGTCAATTTTATGCATTCTGGCGTTCGTAGATACAAGAAAACTGTTAAAATTCTTCAGAAACGTCACTTTTGAAGTGTTTTCTTGTACTTTCAAGCCAATCAGATACCCTACGGGCTCGGAAAGTGCAACGAAACCATCAAATTTCAGCTAGAAACTGTATTTTTGTCGATTTTTATTGAATTTGAACTATATTTCAACGTTTTTTGATGGTTCTGAGCCACCAAACACACTTAAAGCATGCAGAATCGACTCAGAATAGGAAAAGGAGACGTTTAGGTCAATTTTATGCATTCTGGCGTTCGTAGATACAAGAAAACTGTTAAAATTCTTCAGAAACGTCACTTTTGAAGTGTTTTCTTGTACTTTTAAGCCAATCAGATACCCTACGGGCTCGGAAAGTGCAACGAAACCATCAAATTTTAGCTAGAAACTGTATTTTTGTCGATTTTTATTGAATTTGAACTATATTTCAACGTTTTTTGATGGTTCTGAGCCACCAAACACACTTAAAGCATGCAGAATCGACTCAGAATAGGAAAAGGAGACGTTTAGGTCAATTTTATGCATTCTGGCGTTCGTAGATACAAGAAAACTGTTAAAATTCTTCAGAAACGTCACTTTTGAAGTGTTTTCTTGTACTTTTAAGCCAATCAGATACCCTACGGTCTCGGAAAGTGCAACGAAACCATCAAATTTTAGCTAGAAACTGTATTTTTGTCGATTTTTATTGAATTTGAACTATATTTCAACGTTTTTTGATGGTTCTGAGCCACCAAACACACTTAAAGCATGCAGAATCGACTCAGAATAGGAAAAGGAGACGGTTAGGTCAATTTTATGCATTCTGGCGTTCGTAGATACAAGAAAACTGTTAAAATTCTTCAGAAACGTCACTTTTGAAGTGTTTTCTTGTACTTTTAAGCCAATCAGATACCCTACGGGCCCGGAAAGTGCAACGAAACCATCAAATTTTAGCTAGAAACTGTATTTTTGTCGATTTTTATTGAATTTGAACTATATTTCAACGTTTTTTGATGGTTCTGAGCCACCAAACACACTTTAAGCATGCAGAATCGACTCAGAATAGGAAAAGGAGACGTTTAGGTCAATTTTATGCATTCTGGCGTTCGTAGATACAAGAAAACTGTTAAAATTCTTCAGAAACGTCACTTTTGAAGTGTTTTCTTGTACTTTTAAGCCAATCAGATACCCTACGGGCTCGGAAAGTGCAACGAAACCATCAAATTTTAGCTAGAAACTGTGTTTTTGTCGATTTTTATTGAATTTGAACTATATTTCAATGTTTTTTGATGGTTCTGAGCCACCAAACACACTTAAAGCATGCAGAATCGACTCAGAATAGGAAAAGGAGACGTTTAGGTCAATTTTATGCATTCTGGCGTTCGTAGATTCAAGAAAACTGTTAAAATTCTTCAGAAACGTCACTTTTGAAGTGTTTTCTTGTACTTTTAAGCCAATCAGATACCCTACGGGCTCGGAAAGTGCAACGAAACCATCAAATTTTAGCTAGAAACTGTATTTTTGTCGATTTTTATTGAATTTGAACTATATTTCAACGTTTTTTGATGGTTCTGAGCCACCAAACACACTTAAAGCATGCAGAATCGACTCAGAATAGGAAAAGGAGACGTTTAGGTCAATTTTATGCATTCTGGCGTTCGTAGATACAAGAAAACTGTTAAAATTCTTCAGAAACGTCACTTTTGAAGTGTTTTCTTGTACTTTTAAGCCAATCAGATACCCTACGGGCTCGGAAAGTGCAACGAAACCATCAAATTTTAGCTAGAAACTGTATTTTTGTCGATTTTTATTGAATTTGAACTATATTTCAACGTTTTTTGATGGTTCTGAGCCACCAAACACACTTAAAGCATGCAGAATCGACTCAGAATAGGAAAAGGAGACGTTTAGGTCAATTTTATGCATTCTGGCGTTCGTAGATACAAGAAAACTGTTAAAATTCTTCAGAAACGTCACTTTTGAAGTGTTTTCTTGTACTTTTAAGCCAATCAGATACCCTACGGGCTCGGAAAGTGCAACGAAATCATCAAATTTTAGCTAGAAACTGTATTTTTGTCGATTTTTATTGAATTTGAACTATATTTGAACGTTTTTTGATGGTTCTGAGCCACCAAACACACTTAAAGCATGCAGAATCGACTCAGAATAGGAAAAGGAGACGTTTAGGTCAATTTTATGCATTCTGGCGTTCGTAGATACAAGAAAACTGTTAAAATTCTTTAGAAACGTCACTTTTGAAGTGTTTTCTTGTACTTTTAAGCCAATCAGATACCCTACGGGCTCGGAAAGTGCAACGAAACCATCAAATTTTAGCTAGAAACTGTATTTTTGTCGATTTTTATTGAATTTGAACTATATTTCAACGTTTTTTGATGGTTCTGAGCCACCAAACACACTTAAAGCATGCAGAATCGACTCAGAATAGGAAAAGGAGACGTTTAGGTCAATTTTATGCATTCTGGCGTTCGTAGATACAAGAAAACTGTTAAAATTCTTCAGAAACGTCACTTTTGAAGTGTTTTCTTGTACTTTTAAGCCAATCAGATACCCTACGGGCTCGGAAAGTGCAACGAAACCATCAAATTTTAGCTAGAAACTGTATTTTTGTCGATTTTTATTGAATTTGAACTATATTTCAACGTTTTTTGATGGTTCTGAGCCACCAAACACACTTAAAGCATGCAGAATCGACTCAGAATAGGAAAAGGAGACGTTTAGGTCAATTTTATGCATTCTGGCGTTCGTAGATACAAGAAAACTGTTAAAATTCTTCAGAAACGTCACTTTTGAAGTGTTTTCTTGTACTTTTAAGCCAATCAGATACCCTACGGGCTCGGAAAGTGCAACGAAACCATCAAATTTTAGCTAGAAACTGTATTTTTGTCGATTTTTATTGAATTTGAACTATATTTCAACGTTTTTTGATGGTTCTGAGCCACCAAACACACTTAAAGCATGCAGAATCGACTCAGAATAGGAAAAGGAGACGTTTAGGTCAATTTTATGCATTCTGGCGTTCGTAGATACAAGAAAACTGTTAAAATTCTTCAGAAACGTCACTTTTGAAGTGTTTTCTTGTACTTTTAAGCCAATCAGATACCCTACGGGCTCGGAAAGTGCAACGAAACCATCAAATTTTAGCTAGAAACTGTATTTTTGTCGATTTTTATTGAATTTGAACTATATTTCAACGTTTTTTGATGGTTCTGAGCCACCAAACACACTTAAAGCATGCAGAATCGACTCAGAATAGGAAAAGGAGACGTTTAGGTCAATTTTATGCATTCTGGCGTTGGTAGATACAAGAAAACTGTTAAAATTCTTCAGAAACGTCACTTTTGAAATGTTTTCTTGTACTTTTAAGCCAATCAGATACCCTACGGGCTCGGAAAGTGCAACGAAACCATCAAATTTTAGCTAGAAACTGTATTTTTGTCGATTTTTATTGAATTTGAACTATATTTCAACGTTTTTTGATGGTTCTGAGCCACCAAACACACTTAAAGCTTGCAGAATCGACTCAGAATAGGAAAAGGAGACGTTTAGGTCAATTTTATGCATTCTGGCGTTCGTAGATACAAGAAAACTGTTAAAATTCTTCAGAAACGTCACTTTTGAAGTGTTTTCTTGTACTTTTAAGCCAATCAGATACCCTACGGGCTCGGAAAGTGCAACGAAACCATCAAATTTTAGCTAAAAACTGTATTTTTGTCGATTTTTATTGAATTTGAACTATATTTCAACGTTTTTTGATGGTTCTGAGCCACCAAACACACTTAAAGCATGCAGAATCGACTCAGAATAGGAAAAGGAGACGTTTAGGTCAATTTTATGCATTCTGGCGTTCGTAGATACAAGAAAACTGTTAAAATTCTTCAGAAACGTCACTTTTGAAGTGTTTTCTTGTACTTTTAAGCCAATCAGATACCCTATGGGCTCGGAAAGTGCAACGAAACCATCAAATTTTAGCTAGAAACTGTATTTTCGTCGATTTTTATTGAATTTGAACTATATTTCAACGTTTTTTGATGGTTCTGAGCCACCAAACACACTTAAAGCATGCAGAATCGACTCAGAATAGGAAAAGGAGACGTTTAGGTCAATTTTATGCATTCTGGCGTTCGTGGATACAAGAAAACTGTTAAAATTCTTCAGAAACGTCACTTTTGAAGTGTTTTCTTGTACTTTTAAGCCAATCAGATACCCAACGGGCCCGGAAAGTGCAACGAAACCATCAAATTTTAGCTAGAAACTGTATTTTTGTCGATTTTTATTGAATTTGAACTATATTTCAACGTTTTTTGATGGTTCTGAGCCACCAAACACACTTAAAGCATGCAGAATCGACTCAGAATAGGAAAAGGAGACGTTTAGGTCAATTTTATGCATTCTGGCGTTCGTAGATACAAGAAAACTGTTATAATTCTTCAGAAACGTCACTTTTGAAGTGTTTTCTTGTACTTTTAAGCCAATCAGATACCCTACGGGCTCGGAAAGTGCAACGAAACCATCAAATTTTAGCTAGAAACTGTATTTTTGTCGATTTTTATTGAATTTGAACTATATTTCAACGTTTTTTGATGGTTCTGAGCCACCAAACACACTTAAAGCATGCAGAATCGACTCAGAATAGGAAAAGGAGACGTTTAGGTCAATTTTATGCATTCTGGCGTTCGTAGATACAAGAAAACTGTTAAAATTCTTCAGAAACGTCACTTTTGAAGTGTTCTCTTGTACTTTTAAGCCAATCAGATACCCTACGGGCTCGGAAAGTGCAACGAAACCATCAAATTTTAGCTAGAAACTGTATTTTTGTCGATTTTTATTGAATTTGAACTATATTTCAACGTTTTTTGATGGTTCTGAGCCACCAAACACACTTAAAGCATGCAGAATCGACTCAGAATAGGAAAAGGAGACGTTTAGGTCAATTTTATGCATTCTGGCGTTCGTAGATACAAGAAAACTGTTAAAATTCTTCAGAAACGTCACTTTTGAAGTGTTTTCTTGCACTTTTAAGCCAATCAGATACCCTAGGGGCTCGGAAAGTGCAACGAAACCATAAAATTTTAGCTAGAAACTGTATTTTTGTCGATTTTTATTGAATTTGAACTATATTTCAACGTTTTTTGATGGCTTAAAAGTACAAGAAAACACTTCAAAAGTGACGTTTCTGAAGAATTTTAACAGTTTTCTTGTATCTACGAACGCCAGAATGCATAAAATTGACCTAAACGTCTCCTTTTCCTATTCTGAGTCGATTCTGCATGCTTTAAGTGTGTTTGGTGGCTCAGAACCATCAAAAAACGTTAAAATATAGTTCAAATTCAATAAAAATCGACAAAAATACAGTTTCTAGCTAAAATTTGATGGTTTCGTTGCACTTTCCGGGCCCGTTGGGTATCTGATTGGCTTAAAAGTACAAGAAAACACTTCAAAAGTGACGTTTCTGAAGAATTTTAACAGTTTTCTTGTATCCACGAACGCCAGAATGCATAAAATTGACCTAAACGTCTCCTTTTCCTATTCTGAGTCGATTCTGCATGCTTTAAGTGTGTTTGATGGCTCAGAACCATCAAAAAACGTTGAAATATAGTTCAAATTCAATAAAAATCGACAAAAATACAGTTTCTAGCTAAAATTTGATGGTTTCGTTGCACTTTCCGAGCCCGTAGGGTATCTGATTGGCTTAAAAGTACAAGAAAACACTTCAAAAGTGACGTTTCTGAAGAATTTTAACAGTTTTCTTGTATCTACGAACGCCAGAATGCATAAAATTGACCTAAACGTCTCCTTTTCCTATTCTGAGTCGATTCTGCATGCTTTAAGTGTGTTTGGTGGCTCAGAACCATCAAAAAACGTTGAAATATAGTTCAAATTCAATAAAAATCGACAAAAATACAGTTTCTAGCTAAAATTTGATGGTTTCGTTGCACTTTCCGAGCCCGTTGGGTATCTGATTGGCTTAAAAGTACAAGAAAACACTTCAAAAGTGACGTTTCTGAAGAATTTTAACAGTTTTCTTGTATCTACGAACGCCAGAATGCATAAAATTGACCTAAACCTCTCCTTTTCCTATTCTGAGTCGATTCTGCATGCTTTAAGTGTGTTTGGTGGCTCAGAACCATCAAAAAACGTTGAAATATAGTTCAAATTCAATAAAAATCGACAAAAATACAGTTTCTAGCTAAAATTTGATGGTTTCGTTGCACTTTCCGAGCCCGTAGGGTATCTGATTGGCTTAAAAGTACAAGAAAACACTTCAAAAGTGACGTTTCTGAAGAATTTTAACAGTTTTCTTGTATCTACGAACGCCAGAATGCATAAAATTGACCTAAACGTCTCCTTTTCCTATTCTGAGTCGATTCTGCATGCTTTAAGTGTGTTTGGTGGCTCAGAACCATCAAAAAACTTTGAAATATAGTTCAAATTCAATAAAAATCGACAAAAATACAGTTTCTAGCTAAAATTTGATGGTTTCGTTGCACTTTCCGAGCCCGTAGGGTATCTGATTGGCTTAAAAGTACAAGAAAACACTTCAAAAGTGACGTTTCTGAAGAATTTTAACAGTTTTCTTGTAGCTACGAACGCCAGAATGCATAAAATTGACCTAAACGTCTCCTTTTCCTATTCTGAGTCGATTCTGCATGCTTTAAGTGTGTTTGGTGGCTCAGAACCATCAAAAAACGTTGAAATATAGTTCAAATTCAATAAAAATCGACAAAAATACAGTTTCTAGCTAAAATTTGATGGTTTCGTTGCACTTTCCGAGCCCGTAGGGAATCTGATTGGCTTAAAAGTACAAGAAAACACTTCAAAAGTGACGTTTCTGAAGAATTTTAACAGTTTTCTTGTATCTACGAACGCCAGAATGCATAAAATTGACCTAAACGTCTCCTTTTCCTATTCTGAGTCGATTCTGCATGCTTTAAGTGTGTTTGGTGGCTCAGAACCATCAAAAAACGTTGAAATATAGTTCAAATTCAATAAAAATCGACAAAAATACAGTTTCTAGCTAAAATTTGATAGTTTCGTTGCACTTTCCGAGCCCGTAGGGTATCTGATTGGCTTAAAAGTACAAGAAAACACTTCAAAAGTGACGTTTCTGAAGAATTTTAACAGTTTTCTTGTATCTACGAACGCCAGAATGCATAAAATTGACCTAAACGTCTCCTTTTCCTATTCTGAGTCGATTCTGCATGCTTTAAGTGTGTTTGGTGGCTCAGAACCATCAAAAAACGTTGAAATATAGTTCAAATTCAATAAAAATCGACAAAAATACAGTTTCTAGCTAAAATTTGATGG
>NW_026972726.1:0-24086 GCF_036711695.1 Zophobas morio | reverse complement strand
AAACACTTCAAAAGTGACGTTTCTGAAGAATTTTAACAGTTTTCTTGTATCTACGAACGCCAGAATGCATAAAATTGACCTAAACGTCTCCTTTTCCTATTCTGAGTCGATTCTGCATGCTTTAAGTGTGTTTGGTGGCTCAGAACCATCAAAAAACGTTGAAATATAGTTCAAATTCAATAAAAATCGACAAAAATACAGTTTCTAGCTAAAATTTGATGGTTTCGTTGCACTTTCCGAGCCCGTAGGGTATCTGAGTGGCTTAAAAGTACAAGAAAACACTTCAAAAGTGACGTTTCTGAAGAATTTTAACAGTTTTCTTGTATCTACGAACGCCAGAATGCATAAAATTGACCTAAACGTCTCCTTTTCCTATTCTGAGTCGATTCTGCATGCTTTAAGTGTGTTTGGTGGCTCAGAACCATCAAAAAACGTTGAAATATAGTTCAAATTCAATAAAAATCGACAAAAATACAGTTTCTAGCTAAAATTTGATGGTTTCATTGCACTTTCCGAGCCCGTAGGGTATCTGAGTGGCTTAAAAGTACAAGAAAACACTTCAAAAGTGACGTTTCTGAAGAATTTTAACAGTTTTCTTGTATCTACGAACGCCAGAATGCATAAAATTGACCTAAACGTCTCCTTTTCCTATTCTGAGTCGATTCTGCATGCTTTAAGTGTGTTTGGTGGCTCAGAACCATCAAAAAACGTTGAAATATAGTTCAAATTCAATAAAAATCGACAAAAATACAGTTTCTAGCTAAAATTTGATGGTTTCGTTGCACTTTCCGAGCCCGTAGGGTATCTGAGTGGCTTAAAAGTACAAGAAAACACTTCAAAAGTGACGTTTCTGGAGAATTTTAACAGTTTTCTTGTATCTACGAACGCCAGAATGCATAAAATTGACCTAAATGTCTCCTTTTCCTATTCTGAGTCGATTCTGCATGCTTTAAGTGTGTTTGGTGGCTCAGAACCATCAAAAAACGTTGAAATATAGTTCAAATTCAATAAAAATCGACAAAAATACAGTTTCTAGCTAAAATTTGATGGTTTCGTTGCACTTTCCGAGCCCGTAGGGTATCTGAGTGGCTTAAAAGTACAAGAAAACACTTCAAAAGTGACGTTTCTGAAGAATTTTAACAGTTTTCTTGTATCTACGAACGCCAGAATGCATAAAATTGACCTAAACGTCTCCTTTTCCTATTCTGAGTCGATTCTGCATGCTTTAAGTGTGTTTGGTGGCTCAGAACCATCAAAAAACGTTGAAATATAGTTCAAATTCAATAAAAATCGACAAAAATACAGCTTCTAGCTAAAATTTGATGGTTTCGTTGCACTTTCCGAGCCCGTAGGGTATCTGAGTGGCTTAAAAGTACAAGAAAACACTTCAAAAGTGACGTTTCTGAAGAATTTTAACAGTTTTCTTGTATCTACGAACGCCAGAATGCATAAAATTGACCTAAACGTCTCCTTTTCCTATTCTGAGTCGATTCTGCATGCTTTAAGTGTGTTTGGTGGCTCAGAACCATCAAAAAACGTTGAAATATAGTTCAAATTCAATAAAAATCGACAAAAATACAGTTTCTAGCTAAAATTTGATGGTTTCGTTGCACTTTCCGAGCCCGTAGGGTATCTGAGTGGCTTAAAAGTACAAGAAAACACTTCAAAAGTGACGTTTCTCAAGAATTTTAACAGTTTTCTTGTATCTACGAACGCCAGAATGCATAAAATTGACCTAAACGTCTCCTTTTCCTATTCTGAGTCGATTCTGCATGCTTTAAGTGTGTTTGGTGGCTCAGAACCATCAAAAAACGTTGAAATATAGTTCAAATTCAATAAAAATCGACAAAAATACAGTTTCTAGCTAAAATTTGATGGTTTCGTTGCACTTTCCGAGCCCGTAGGGTATCTGAGTGGCTTAAAAGTACAAGAAAACACTTCAAAAGTGACGTTTCTGAAGAATTTTAACAGTTTTCTTGTATCTACGAACGCCAGAATGCATAAAATTGACCTAAACGTCTCCTTTTCCTATTCTGAGTCGATTCTGCATGCTTTAAGTGTGTTTGGTGGCTCAGAACCATCAAAAAACTTTGAAATATAGTTCAAATTCAATAAAAATCGACAAAAATACAGTTTCTAGCTAAAATTTGATGGTTTCGTTGCACTTTCCGAGCCCGTAGGGTATCTGAGTGGCTTAAAAGTACAAGAAAACACTTCAAAAGTGACGTTTCTGAAGAATTTTAACAGTTTTCTTGTATCTACGAACGCCAGAATGCATAAAATTGACCTAAACGTCTCCTTTTCCTAATCTGAGTCGATTCTGTATGCTTTAAGTGTGTTTGGTGGCTCAGAACCATCAAAAAACGTTGAAATATAGTTCAAATTCAATAAAAATCGACAAAAATACAGTTTCTAGCTAAAATTTGATGGTTTCGTTGCACTTTCCGAGCCCGTAGGGTATCTGAGTGGCTTAAAAGTACAAGAAAACACTTCAAAAGTGACGTTTCTGAAGAATTTTAACAGTTTTCTTGTATCTACGAACGCCAGAATGCATAAAATTGACCTAAACGTCTCCTTTTCCTATTCTGAGTCGATTCTGCATGCTTTAAGTGTGTTTGGTGGCTCAGAACCATCAAAAAACGTTGAAATATAGTTCAAATTCAATAAAAATCGACAAAAATACAGTTTCTAGCTAAAATTTGATGGTTTCGTTGCACTTTCCGAGCCCGTAGGGTATCTGAGTGGCTTAAAAGTACAAGAAAACACTTCAAAAGTGACGTTTCTGGAGAATTTTAACAGTTTTCTTGTATCTACGAACGCCAGAATGCATAAAATTGACCTAAATGTCTCCTTTTCCTATTCTGAGTCGATTCTGCATGCTTTAAGTGTGTTTGGTGGCTCAGAACCATCAAAAAACGTTGAAATATAGTTCAAATTCAATAAAAATCGACAAAAATACAGTTTCTAGCTAAAATTTGATGGTTTCGTTGCACTTTCCGAGCCCGTAGGGTATCTGAGTGGCTTAAAAGTACAAGAAAACACTTCAAAAGTGACGTTTCTGAAGAATTTTAACAGTTTTCTTGTATCTACGAACGCCAGAATGCATAAAATTGACCTAAACGTCTCCTTTTCCTATTCTGAGTCGATTCTGCATGCTTTAAGTGTGTTTGGTGGCTCAGAACCATCAAAAAACGTTGAAATATAGTTCAAATTCAATAAAAATCGACAAAAATACAGTTTCTAGCTAAAATTTGATGGTTTCGTTGCACTTTCCGAGCCCGTAGGGTATCTGAGTGGCTTAAAAGTACAAGAAAACACTTCAAAAGTGACGTTTCTGGAGAATTTTAACAGTTTTCTTGTATCTACGAACGCCAGAATGCATAAAATTGACCTAAATGTCTCCTTTTCCTATTCTGAGTCGATTCTGCATGCTTTAAGTGTGTTTGGTGGCTCAGAACCATCAAAAAACGTTGAAATATAGTTCAAATTCAATAAAAATCGACAAAAATACAGTTTCTAGCTAAAATTTGATGGTTTCGTTGCACTTTCCGAGCCCGTAGGGTATCTGAGTGGCTTAAAAGTACAAGAAAACACTTCAAAAGTGACGTTTCTGAAGAATTTTAACAGTTTTCTTGTATCTACGAACGCCAGAATGCATAAAATTGACCTAAACGTCTCCTTTTCCTATTCTGAGTCGATTCTGCATGCTTTAAGTGTGTTTGGTGGCTCAGAACCATCAAAAAACGTTGAAATATAGTTCAAATTCAATAAAAATCGACAAAAATACAGTTTCTAGCTAAAATTTGATGGTTTCGTTGCACTTTCCGAGCCCGTAGGGTATCTGAGTGGCTTAAAAGTACAAGAAAACACTTCAAAAGTGACGTTTCTGAAGAATTTTAACAGTTTTCTTGTATCTACGAACGCCAGAATGCATAAAATTGACCTAAACGTCTCCTTTTCCTATTCTGAGTCGATTCTGCATGCTTTAAGTGTGTTTGGTGGCTCAGAACCATCAAAAAACGTTGAAATATAGTTCAAATTCAATAAAAATCGACAAAAATACAGTTTCTAGCTAAAATTTGATGGTTTCGTTGCACTTTCCGAGCCCGTAGGGTATCTGAGTGGCTTAAAAGTACAAGAAAACACTTCAAAAGTGACGTTTCTGAAGAATTTTAACAGTTTTCTTGTATCTACGAACGCCAGAATGCATAAAATTGACCTAAACGTCTCCTTTTCCTATTCTGAGTCGATTCTGCATGCTTTAAGTGTGTTTGGTGGCTCAGAACCATCAAAAAACGTTGAAATATAGTTCAAATTCAATAAAAATCGACAAAAATACAGTTTCTAGCTAAAATTTGATGGTTTCGTTGCACTTTCCGAGCCCGTAGGGTATCTGAGTGGCTTAAAAGTACAAGAAAACACTTCAAAAGTGACGTTTCTGAAGAATTTTAACAGTTTTCTTGTATCTACGAACGCCAGAATGCATAAAATTGACCTAAACGTCTCCTTTTCCTATTCTGAGTCGATTCTGCATGCTTTAAGTGTGTTTGGTGGCTCAGAACCATCAAAAAACGTTGAAATATAGTTCAAATTCAATAAAAATCGACAAAAATACAGTTTCTAGCTAAAATTTGATGGTTTCGTTGCACTTTCCGAGCCCGTAGGGTATCTGAGTGGCTTAAAAGTACAAGAAAACACTTCAAAAGTGACGTTTCTGAAGAATTTTAACAGTTTTCTTGTATCTACGAACGCCAGAATGCATAAAATTGACCTAAACGTCTCCTTTTCCTATTCTGAGTCGATTCTGCATGCTTTAAGTGTGTTTGGTGGCTCAGAACCATCAAAAAACGTTGAAATATAGTTCAAATTCAATAAAAATCGACAAAAATACAGTTTCTAGCTAAAATTTGATGGTTTCGTTGCACTTTCCGAGCCCGTAGGGTATCTGAGTGGCTTAAAAGTACAAGAAAACACTTCAAAAGTGACGTTTCTGAAGAATTTTAACAGTTTTCTTGTATCTACGAACGCCAGAATGCATAAAATTGACCTAAACGTCTCCTTTTCCTATTCTGAGTCGATTCTGCATGCTTTAAGTGTGTTTGGTGGCTCAGAACCATCAAAAAACTTTGAAATATAGTTCAAATTCAATAAAAATCGACAAAAATACAGTTTCTAGCTAAAATTTGATGGTTTCGTTGCACTTTCCGAGCCCGTAGGGTATCTGAGTGGCTTAAAAGTACAAGAAAACACTTCAAAAGTGACGTTTCTGAAGAATTTTAACAGTTTTCTTGTATCTACGAACGCCAGAATGCATAAAATTGACCTAAACGTCTCCTTTTCCTATTCTGAGTCGATTCTGCATGCTTTAAGTGTGTTTGGTGGCTCAGAACCATCAAAAAACGTTGAAATATAGTTCAAATTCAATAAAAATCGACAAAAATACAGTTTCTAGCTAAAATTTGATGGTTTCGTTGCACTTTCCGAGCCCGTAGGGTATCTGAGTGGCTTAAAAGTACAAGAAAACACTTCAAAAGTGACGTTTCTGAAGAATTTTAACAGTTTTCTTGTATCTACGAACGCCAGAATGCATAAAATTGACCTAAACGTCTCCTTTTCCTATTCTGAGTCGATTCTGCATGCTTTAAGTGTGTTTGGTGGCTCAGAACCATCAAAAAACGTTGAAATATAGTTCAAATTCAATAAAAATCGACAAAAATACAGTTTCTAGCTAAAATTTGATGGTTTCGTTGCACTTTCCGAGCCCGTAGGGTATCTGAGTGGCTTAAAAGTACAAGAAAACACTTCAAAAGTGACGTTTCTGGAGAATTTTAACAGTTTTCTTGTATCTACGAACGCCAGAATGCATAAAATTGACCTAAATGTCTCCTTTTCCTATTCTGAGTCGATTCTGCATGCTTTAAGTGTGTTTGGTGGCTCAGGACCATCAAAAAACGTTGAAATATAGTTCAAATTCAATAAAAATCGACAAAAATACAGTTTCTAGCTAAAATTTGATGGTTTCGTTGCACTTTCCGAGCCCGTAGGGTATCTGAGTGGCTTAAAAGTACAAGAAAACACTTCAAAAGTGACGTTTCTGAAGAATTTTAACAGTTTTCTTGTATCTACGAACGCCAGAATGCATAAAATTGACCTAAACGTCTCCTTTTCCTATTCTGAGTCGATTCTGCATGCTTTAAGTGTGTTTGGTGGCTCAGAACCATCAAAAAACGTTGAAATATAGTTCAAATTCAATAAAAATCGACAAAAATACAGTTTCTAGCTAAAATTTGATGGTTTCGTTGCACTTTCCGAGCCCGTAGGGTATCTGAGTGGCTTAAAAGTACAAGAAAACACTTCAAAAGTGACGTTTCTGAAGAATTTTAACAGTTTTCTTGTATCTACGAACGCCAGAATGCATAAAATTGACCTAAACTAAAAGTAACTGTCTCTCTTTAAATAATAAAAAATGTTACATCTTGTCTTTTAGCTTAGCAAAACAAATTATAGAATATGATTATAATGTCAACAATGTTTCTTTATTGCGCACATCACATGTTAAGGATTTGGGTGTTGTATTTGACGTAAAATTATCTTTCTCAGAGCATATTAATACCCTAACATCAGATGCTGTTAAACTTCTAGGTTTCATTATAAGAAACAGTAGTAGTATTAACAATGAAGCTATAATAAAGCTACTTTATTATTCATTAGTCAGAAGCAAATTAGAATATGCTGCTATTGTATGGTATCCGCATTATACTAAGTACATCCATGATATAGAAAATGTTCAGCGTCGATTTTTAAAATATTTACATTTCAAGATCAACAGAACGTACCCACCAAGAGGCACCACTCAAGAACATCTGCTCCAGACATTCTCAATCCCCAGCATTGATCACCGTGTAAGGATACAATATTTGTGCTTCTTTGTCAAGACTATCAATTATGAAATCAATTGTTCCCATCTGCTGAGCCTGTTCAACTTTAATTGTTCAAAATTCAGGATTAGGTCTAATAATATCCTTTATCTACCTACACCTAGAACCAATATTTTGAAGTATTCCCCTATCCACAATATTTGTCGAATGGTAAATATTGTGCACCCCAAAATTGATGTTTTTTGTTGTAAATTATCCGATATTAAAAAATTAAATTTCGGTTAGTTATGCTAGTTCCTGAATAGGCTTGTCAATAGGACTGAATTATTATTATTATTCCTATTTATTTTATTTTTTTTTCCTTTCTTTTTTCTGTCTTATTTTATTAATTTTTAGTTATACGTAGTTATACATATGAGTTATCTAATTGTACTTCTTTTATATCTAAGTTTACGCTTAAATATTCTTATTTAAGTAATTTAAGTAATTTGTATTCATTAATTGGGGGTAACCCTGTTGGATGCAATAAACCATTTATTTATTTATTTATTTATTTATCTAAACGTCTCCTTTTCCTATTCTGAGTCGATTCTGCATGCTTTAAGTGTGTTTGGTGGCTCAGAACCATCAAAAAACGTTGAAATATAGTTCAAATTCAATAAAAATCGACAAAAATACAGTTTCTAGATAAAATTTGATGGTTTCGTTGCACTTTCCGAGCCCGTAGGGTATCTGAGTGGCTTAAAAGTACAAGAAAACACTTCAAAAGTGACGTTTCTGAAGAATTTTAACAGTTTTCTTGTATCTACGAACGCCAGAATGCATAAAATTGACCTAAACGTCTCCTTTTCCTATTCTGAGTCGATTCTGCATGCTTTAAGTGTGTTTGGTGGCTCAGAACCATCAAAAAACGTTGAAATATTGTTCAAATTCAATAAAAATCGACAAAAATACAGTTTCTAGCTAAAATTTGATGGTTTCGTTGCACTTTCCGAGCCCGTAGGGTATCTGAGTGGCTTAAAAGTACAAGAAAACACTTCAAAAGTGACGTTTCTGAAGAATTTTAACAGTTTTCTTGTATCTACGAACGCCAGAATGCATAAAATTGACCTAAACGTCTCCTTTTCCTATTCTGAGTCGATTCTGCATGCTTTAAGTGTGTTTGGTGGCTCAGAACCATCAAAAAACGTTGAAATATAGTTCAAATTCAATAAAAATCGACAAAAATACAGTTTCTAGCTAAAATTTGATGGTTTCGTTGCACTTTCCGAGCCCGTAGGGTATCTGAGTGGCTTAAAAGTACAAGAAAACACTTCAAAAGTGACGTTTCTGAAGAATTTTAACAGTTTTCTTGTATCTACGAACGCCAGAATGCATAAAATTGACCTAAACGTCTCCTTTTCCTATTCTGAGTCGATTCTGCATGCTTTAAGTGTGTTTGGTGGCTCAGAACCATCAAAAAACGTTGAAATATAGTTCAAATTCAATAAAAATCGACAAAAATACAGTTTCTAGCTAAAATTTGATGGTTTCGTTGCACTTTCCGAGCCCGTAGGGTATCTGAGTGGCTTAAAAGTACAAGAAAACACTTCAAAAGTGACATTTCTGAAGAATTTTAACAGTTTTCTTGTATCTACGAACGCCAGAATGCATAAAATTGACCTAAACGTCTCCTTTTCCTATTCTGAGTCGATTCTGCATGCTTTAAGTGTGTTTGGTGGCTCAGAACCATCAAAAAACGTTGAAATATAGTTCAAATTCAATAAAAATCGACAAAAATACAGTTTCTAGCTAAAATTTGATGGTTTCGTTGCACTTTCCGAGCCCGTAGGGTATCTGAGTGGCTTAAAAGTACAAGAAAACACTTCCAAAGTGACGTTTCTGAAGAATTTTAACAGTTTTCTTGTATCTACGAACGCCAGAATGCATAAAATTGACCTAAACGTCTCCTTTTCCTATTCTGAGTCGATTCTGCATGCTTTAAGTGTGTTTGGTGGCTCAGAACCATCAAAAAACGTTGAAATATAGTTCAAATTCAATAAAAATCGACAAAAATACAGTTTCTAGCTAAAATTTGATGGTTTCGTTGCACTTTCCGAGCCCGTAGGGTATCTGAGTGGCTTAAAAGTACAAGAAAACACTTCAAAAGTGACGTTTCTGAAGAATTTTAACAGTTTTCTTGTATCTACGAACGCCAGAATGCATAAAATTGACCTAAACGTCTCCTTTTCCTATTCTGAGTCGATTCTGCATGCTTTAAGTGTGTTTGGTGGCTCAGAACCATCAAAAAACTTTGAAATATAGTTCAAATTCAATAAAAATCGACAAAAATACAGTTTCTAGCTAAAATTTGATGGTTTCGTTGCACTTTCCGAGCCCGTAGGGTATCTGAGTGGCTTAAAAGTACAAGAAAACACTTCAAAAGTGACGTTTCTGAAGAATTTTAACAGTTTTCTTGTATCTACGAACGCCAGAATGCATAAAATTGACCTAAACGTCTCCTTTTCCTATTCTGAGTCGATTCTGCATGCTTTAAGTGCGTTTGGTGGCTCAGAACCATCAAAAAACGTTGAAATATAGTTCAAATTCAATAAAAATCGACAAAAATACAGTTTCTAGCTAAAATTTGATGGTTTCGTTGCACTTTCCGAGCCCGTAGGGTATCTGAGTGGCTTAAAAGTACAAGAAAACACTTCAAAAGTGACGTTTCTGAAGAATTTTAACAGTTTTCTTGTATCTACGAACGCCAGAATGCATAAAATTGACCTAAACGTCTCCTTTTCCTATTCTGAGTCGATTCTGCATGCTTTAAGTGTGTTTGGTGGCTCAGAACCATCAAAAAACGTTGAAATATAGTTCAAATTCAATAAAAATCGACAAAAATACAGTTTCTAGCTAAAATTTGATGGTTTCGTTGTACTTTCCGAGCCCGTAGGGTATCTGAGTGGCTTAAAAGTACAAGAAAACACTTCAAAAGTGACGTTTCTGAAGAATTTTAACAGTTTTCTTGTATCTACGAACGCCAGAATGCATAAAATTGACCTAAACGTCTCCTTTTCCTATTCTGAGTCGATTCTGCATGCTTTAAGTGTGTTTGGTGGCTCAGAACCATCAAAAAACGTTGAAATATAGTTCAAATTCAATAAAAATCGACAAAAATACAGTTTCTAGCTAAAATTTGATGGTTTCGTTGCACTTTCCGAGCCCGTAGGGTATCTGAGTGGCTTAAAAGTACAAGAAAACACTTCAAAAGTGACGTTTCTGGAGAATTTTAACAGTTTTCTTGTATCTACGAACGCCAGAATGCATAAAATTGACCTAAATGTCTCCTTTTCCTATTCTGAGTCGATTCTGCATGCTTTAAGTGTGTTTGGTGGCTCAGAACCATCAAAAAACGTTGAAATATAGTTCAAATTCAATAAAAATCGACAAAAATACAGTTTCTAGCTAAAATTTGATGGTTTCGTTGCACTTTCCGATCCCGTAGGGTATCTGAGTGGCTTAAAAGTACAAGAAAACACTTCAAAAGTGACATTTCTGAAGAATTTTAACAGTTTTCTTGTATCTACGAACGCCAGAATGCATAAAATTGACCTAAACGTCTCCTTTTCCTATTCTGAGTCGATTCTGCATGCTTTAAGTGTGTTTGGTGGCTCAGAACCATCAAAAAACGTTGAAATATAGTTCAAATTCAATAAAAATCGACAAAAATACAGTTTCTAGCTAAAATTTGATGGTTTCGTTGCACTTTCCGAGCCCGTAGGGTATCTGAGTGGCTTAAAAGTACAAGAAAACACTTCAAAAGTGACGTTTCTGAAGAATTTTAACAGTTTTCTTGTATCTACGAACGCCAGAATGCATAAAATTGACCTAAACGTCTCCTTTTCCTATTCTGAGTCGATTCTGCATGCTTTAAGTGTGTTTGGTGGCTCAGAACCATCAAAAAACGTTGAAATATAGTTCAAGTTCAATAAAAATCGACAAAAATACAGTTTCTAGCTAAAATTTGATGGTTTCGTTGCACTTTCCGAGCCCGTAGGGTATCTGAGTGGCTTAAAAGTACAAGAAAACACTTCAAAAGTGACGTTTCTGAAGAATTTTAACAGTTTTCTTGTATCTACGAACGCCAGAATGCATAAAATTGACCTAAACGTCTCCTTTTCCTATTCTGAGTCGATTCTGCATGCTTTAAGTGTGTTTGGTGGCTCAGAACCATCAAAAAACGTTGAAATATAGTTCAAATTCAATAAAAATCTACAAAAATACAGTTTCTAGCTAAAATTTGATGGTTTCGTTGCACTTTCCGAGCCCGTAGGGTATCTGAGTGGCTTAAAAGTACAAGAAAACACTTCAAAAGTGACGTTTCTGAAGAATTTTAACAGTTTTCTTGTATCTACGAACGCCAGAATGCATAAAATTGACCTAAACGTCTCCTTTTCCTATTCTGAGTCGATTCTGCATGCTTTAAGTGTGTTTGGTGGCTCAGAACCATCAAAAAACGTTGAAATATAGTTCAAATTCAATAAAAATCGACAAAAATACAGTTTCTAGCTAAAATTTGATGGTTTCGTTGCATTTTCCGAGCCCGTAGGGTATCTGAGTGGCTTAAAAGTACAAGAAAACACTTCAAAAGTGACGTTTCTGAAGAATTTTAACAGTTTTCTTGTATCTACGAACGCCAGAATGCATAAAATTGACCTAAACGTCTCCTTTTCCTATTCTGAGTCGATTCTGCATGCTTTAAGTGTGTTTGGTGGCTCAGAACCATCAAAAAACGTTGAAATATAGTTCAAATTCAATAAAAATCGACAAAAATACAGTTTCTAGCTAAAATTTGATGGTTTCGTTGCACTTTCCGAGCCCGTAGGGTATCTGAGTGGCTTAAAAGTACAAGAAAACACTTCAAAAGTGACGTTTCTGAAGAATTTTAACAGTTTTCTTGTATCTACGAACGCCAGAATGCATAAATTTGACCTAAACGTCTCCTTTTCCTATTCTGAGTCGATTCTGCATGCTTTAAGTGTGTTTGGTGGCTCAGAACCATCAAAAAACGTTGAAATATAGTTCAAATTCAATAAAAATCGACAAAAATACAGTTTCTAGCTAAAATTTGATGGTTTCGTTGCACTTTCCGAGCCCGTAGGGTATCTGAGTGGCTTAAAAGTACAAGAAAACACTTCAAAAGTGACGTTTCTGAAGAATTTTAACAGTTTTCTTGTATCTACGAACGCCAGAATGCATAAAATTGACCTAAACGTCTCCTTTTCCTATTCTGAGTCGATTCTGCATGCTTTAAGTGTGTTTGGTGGCTCAGAACCATCAAAAAACGTTGAAATATTGTTCAAATTCAATAAAAATCGACAAAAATACAGTTTCTAGCTAAAATTTGATGGTTTCGTTGCACTTTCCGAGCCCGTAGGGTATCTGAGTGGCTTAAAAGTACAAGAAAACACTTCAAAAGTGACGTTTCTGAAGAATTTTAACAGTTTTCTTGTATCTACCAACGCCAGAATGCATAAAATTGACCTAAACGTCTCCTTTTCCTATTCTGAGTCGATTCTGCATGCTTTAAGTATGTTTGGTGGCTCAGAACCATCAAAAAACTTTGAAATATAGTTCAAATTCAATAAAAATCGACAAAAATACAGTTTCTAGCTAAAATTTGATGGTTTCGTTGCACTTTCCGAGCCCGTAGGGTATCTGAGTGGCTTAAAATTACAAGAAAACACTTCAAAAGTGACGTTTCTGAAGAATTGTAACAGTTTTCTTGTATCTACGAACGCCAGAATGCATAAATTTGACCTAAACGTCTCCTTTTCCTATTCTGAGTCGATTCTGCATGCTTTAAGTGTGTTTGGTGGCTCAGAACCATCAAAAAACGTTGAAATATAGTTCAAATTCAATAAAAATCGACAAAAATACAGTTTCTAGCTAAAATTTGATGGTTTCGTTGCACTTTCCGAGCCCGTAGGGTATCTGAGTGGCTTAAAAGTACAAGAAAACACTTCAAAAGTGACGTTTCTGAAGAATTTTAACAGTTTTCTTGTATCTACGAACGCCAGAATGCATAAAATTGACCTAAACGTCTCCTTTTCCTATTCTGAGTCGATTCTGCATGCTTTAAGTGTGTTTGGTGGCTCAGAACCATCAAAAAACATTGAAATATAGTTCAAATTCAATAAAAATCGACAAAAATACAGTTTCTAGCTAAAATTTGATGGTTTCGTTGCACTTTCCGAGCCCGTAGGGTATCTGAGTGGCTTAAAAGTACAAGAAAACACTTCAAAAGTGACGTTTCTGAAGAATTTTAACAGTTTTCTTGTATCTACGAACGCCAGAATGCATAAAATTGACCTAAACGTCTCCTTTTCCTATTCTGAGTCGATTCTGCATGCTTTAAGTGTGTTTGGTGGCTCAGAACCATCAAAAAACGTTGAAATATAGTTCAAATTCAATAAAAATCGACAAAAATACAGTTTCTAGCTAAAATTTGATGGTTTCGTTGCACTTTCCGAGCCCGTAGGGTATCTGAGTGGCTTAAAATTACAAGAAAACACTTCAAAAGTGACGTTTCTGAAGAATTGTAACAGTTTTCTTGTATCTACGAACGCCAGAATGCATAAATTTGACCTAAACGTCTCCTTTTCCTATTCTGAGTCGATTCTGCATGCTTTAAGTGTGTTTGGTGGCTCAGAACCATCAAAAAACGTTGAAATATAGTTCAAATTCAATAAAAATCGACAAAAATACAGTTTCTAGCTAAAATTTGATGGTTTCGTTGCACTTTCCGAGCCCGTAGGGTATCTGAGTGGCTTAAAAGTACAAGAAAACACTTCAAAAGTGACGTTTCTGAAGAATTTTAACAGTTTTCTTGTATCTACGAACGCCAGAATGCATAAAATTGACCTAAACGTCTCCTTTTCCTATTCTGAGTCGATTCTGCATGCTTTAAGTGTGTTTGGTGGCTCAGAACCATCAAAAAACATTGAAATATAGTTCAAATTCAATAAAAATCGACAAAAATACAGTTTCTAGCTAAAATTTGATGGTTTCGTTGCACTTTCCGAGCCCGTAGGGTATCTGAGTGGCTTAAAAGTACAAGAAAACACTTCAAAAGTGACGTTTCTGAAGAATTTTAACAGTTTTCTTGTATCTACGAACGCCAGAATGCATAAAATTGACCTAAACGTCTCCTTTTCCTATTCTGAGTCGATTCTGCATGCTTTAAGTGTGTTTGGTGGCTCAGAACCATCAAAAAACGTTGAAATATAGTTCAAATTCAATAAAAATCGACAAAAATACAGTTTCTAGCTAAAATTAGATGGTTTCGTTGCACTTTCCGAGCCCGTAGGGTATCTGAGTGGCTTAAAAGTACAAGAAAACACTTCAAAAGTGACGTTTCTGAAGAATTTTAACAGTTTTCTTGTATCTACGAACGCCAGAATGCATAAAATTGACCTAAACGTCTCCTTTTCCTATTCTGAGTCGATTCTGCATGCTTTAAGTGTGTTTGGTGGCTCAGAACCATCAAAAAACGTTGAAATATAGTTCAAATTCAATAAAAATCGACAAAAATACAGTTTCTAGCTAAAATTAGATGGTTTCGTTGCACTTTCCGAGCCCGTAGGGTATCTGAGTGGCTTAAAAGTACAAGAAAACACTTCAAAAGTGACGTTTCTGAAGAATTTTAACAGTTTTCTTGTATCTACGAACGCCAGAATGCATAAAATTGACCTAAACGTCTCCTTTTCCTATTCTGAGTCGATTCTGCATGCTTTAAGTGTGTTTGGTGGCTCAGAACCATCAAAAAACGTTGAAATATAGTTCAAATTCAATAAAAATCGACAAAAATACAGTTTCTAGCTAAAATTTGATGGTTTCGTTGCACTTTCCGAGCCCGTAGGGTATCTGAGTGGCTTAAAAGTACAAGAAAACACTTCAAAAGTGACGTTTCTGAAGAATTTTAACAGTTTTCTTGTATCTACGAACGCCAGAATGCATAAAATTGACCTAAACGTCTCCTTTTCCTATTCTGAGTCGATTCTGCGTGCTTTAAGTGTGTTTGGTGACTCAGAACCATCAAAAAACGTTGAAATATAGTTCAAATTCAATAAAAATCGACAAAAATACAGTTTCTAGCTAAAATTTGATGGTTTCGTTGCACTTTCCGAGCCCGTAGGGTATCTGAGTGGCTTAAAAGTACAAGAAAACACTTCAAAAGTGACGTTTCTGAAGAATTTTAACAGTTTTCTTGTATCTACGAACGCCAGAATGCATAAAATTGACCTAAACGTCTCCTTTTCCTATTCTGAGTCGATTCTGCATGCTTTAAGTGTGTTTGGTGGCTCAGAACCATCAAAAAACATTGAAATATAGTTCAAATTCAATAAAAATCGACAAAAATACAGTTTCTAGCTAAAATTTGATGGTTTCGTTGCACTTTCCGAGCCCGTAGGGTATCTGAGTGGCTTAAAAGTACAAGAAAACACTTCAAAAGTGACGTTTCTGAAGAATTTTAACAGTTTTCTTGTATCTACGAACGCCAGAATGCATAAAATTGACCTAAACGTCTCCTTTTCCTATTCTGAGTCGATTCTGCATGCTTTAAGTGTGTTTGGTGGCTCAGAACCATCAAAAAACGTTGAAATATAGTTCAAATTCAATAAAAATCGACAAAAATACAGTTTCTAGCTAAAATTTGATGGTTTCGTTGCACTTTCCGAGCCCGTAGGGTATCTGAGTGGCTTAAAAGTACAAGAAAACACTTCAAAAGTGACGTTTCTGAAGAATTTTAACAGTTTTCTTGTATCTACGAACGCCAGAATGCATAAAATTGACCTAAACGTCTCCTTTTCCTATTCTGAGTCGATTCTGCATGCTTTAAGTGTGTTTGGTGGCTCAGAACCATCAAAAAACGTTGAAATATAGTTCAAATTCAATAAAAATCGACAAAAATACAGTTTCTAGCTAAAATTTGATGGTTTCGTTGCACTTTCCGAGCCCGTAGGGTATCTGAGTGGCTTAAAAGTACAAGAAAACACTTCAAAAGTGACGTTTCTGAAGAATTTTAACAGTTTTCTTGTATTTACGAACGCCAGAATGCATAAAATTGACCTAAACGTCTCCTTTTCCTATTCTGAGTCGATTCTGCATGCTTTAAGTGTGTTTGGTGGCTCAGAACCATCAAAAAACGTTGAAATATAGTTCAAATTCAATAAAAATCGACAAAAATACAGTTTCTAGCTAAAATTTGATGGTTTCGTTGCACTTTCCGAGCCCGTAGGGTATCTGAGTGGCTTAAAAGTACAAGAAAACACTTCAAAAGTGACTTTTCTGAAGAATTTTAACAGTTTTCTTGTATCTACGAACGCCAGAATGCATAAAATTGACCTAAACGTCTCCTTTTCCTATTCTGAGTCGATTCTGCATGCTTTAAGTGTGTTTGGTGGCTCAGAACCATCAAAAAACGTTGAAATATAGTTCAAATTCAATAAAAATCGACAAAAATACAGTTTCTAGCTAAAATTTGATGGTTTCGTTGCACTTTCCGAGCCCGTTGGGTATCTGAGTGGCTTAAAAGTACAAGAAAACACTTCAAAAGTGACGTTTCTGAAGAATTTTAACAGTTTTCTTGTATCTACGAACGCCAGAATGCATAAAATTGACCTAAACGTCTCCTTTTCCTATTCTGAGTCGATTCTGCATGCTTTAAGTGTGTTTGGTGGCTCAGAACCATCAAAAAACGTTGAAATATAGTTCAAATTCAATAAAAATCGACAAAAATACAGTTTCTAGCTAAAATTTGAAGGTTTCGTTGCACTTTCCGAGCTCGTAGGGTATCTGAGTGGCTTAAAAGTACAAGAAAACACTTCAAAAGTGACGTTTCTGAAGAATTTTAACAGTTTTCTTGTATCTACGAACGCCAGAATGCATAAAATTGACCTAAACGTCTCCTTTTCCTATTCTGAGTCGATTCTGCATGCTTTAAGTGTGTTTGGTGGCTCAGAACCATCAAAAAACGTTGAAATATAGTTCAAATTCAATAAAAATCGACAAAAATACAGTTTCTAGCTAAAATTTGATGGTTACGTTGCAACTTTCCGAGCCCGTAGGGTATCTGAGTGGCTTAAAAGTACAAGAAAACACTTCAAAAGTGACGTTTCTGAAGAATTTTAACAGTTTTCTTGTATCTACGAACGCCAGAATGCATAAAATTGACCTAAACGTCTCCTTTTCCTATTCTGAGTCGATTCTGCATGCTTTAAGTGTGTTTGGTGGCTCAGAACCATCAAAAAACGTTGAAATATAGTTCAAATTCAATAAAAATCGACAAAAATACAGTTTCTAGCTAAAATTTGATGGTTTCGTTGCACTTTCCGAGCCCGTAGGGTATCTGAGTGGCTTAAAAGTACAAGAAAACACTTCAAAAGTGACGTTTCTGAAGAATTTTAACTGTTTTCTTGTATCTACGAACGCCAGAATGCATAAAATTGACCTAAACGTCTCCTTTTCCTATTCTGAGTCGATTTTGCATGCTTTAAGTGTGTTTGGTGGCTCAGAACCATCAAAAAACGTTGAAATATAGTTCAAATTCAATAAAAATCGACAAAAATACAGTTTCTAGCTAAAATTTTATGGTTTCGTTGCACTTTCCGAGCCCGTAGGGTATCTGAGTGGCTTAAAAGTACAAGAAAACACTTCAAAAGTGACGTTTCTGAAGAATTTTAACAGTTTTCTTGTATCTACGAACGCCAGAATGCATAAAATTGACCTAAACGTCTCCTTTTCCTATTCTGAGCCGATTCTGCATGCTTTAAGTGTGTTTGGTGGCTCAGAACCATCAAAAAACGTTGAAATATAGTTCAAATTCAATAAAAATCGACAAAAATACAGTTTCTAGCTAAAATTTGATGGTTTCGTTGCACTTTCCGAGACCGTAGGGTATCTGAGTGGCTTAAAAGTACAAGAAAACACTTCAAAAGTGACGTTTCTGAAGAATTTTAACAGTTTTCTTGTATCTACGAACGCCAGAATGCATAAAATTGACCTAAACGTCTCCTTTTCCTATTCTGAGTCGATTCTGCATGCTTTAAGTGTGTTTGGTGGCTCAGAACCATCAAAAAACGTTGAAATATAGTTCAAATTCAATAAAAATCGACAAAAATACAGTTTCTAGCTAAAATTTTATGGTTTCGTTGCACTTTCCGAGCCCGTAGGGTATCTGAGTGGCTTAAAAGTACAAGAAAACACTTCAAAAGTGACGTTTCTGAAGAATTTTAACAGTTTTCTTGTATCTACGAACGCCAGAATGCATAAAATTGACCTAAACGTCTCCTTTTCCTATTCTGAGCCGATTCTGCATGCTTTAAGTGTGTTTGGTGGCTCAGAACCATCAAAAAACGTTGAAATATAGTTCAAATTCAATAAAAATCGACAAAAATACAGTTTCTAGCTAAAATTTGATGGTTTCGTTGCACTTTCCGAGACCGTAGGGTATCTGAGTGGCTTAAAAGTACAAGAAAACACTTCAAAAGTGACGTTTCTGAAGAATTTTAACAGTTTTCTTGTATCTACGAACGCCAGAATGCATAAAATTGACCTAAACGTCTCCTTTTCCTATTCTGAGTCGATTCTGCATGCTTTAAGTGTGTTTGGTGGCTCAGAACCATCAAAAAACGTTGAAATATAGTTCAAATTCAATAAAAATCGACAAAAATACAGTTTCTAGCTAAAATTTGATGGTTTCGTTGCACTTTCCGAGCCCGTAGGGTATCTGAGTGGCTTAAAAGTACAAGAAAACACTTCAAAAGTGACGTTTCTGAAGAATTTTAACAGTTTTCGTGTATCTACGAAAGCCAGAATGCATAAAATTGACCTAAATGTCTCCTTTTCCTATTCTGAGTCGATTCTGCATGCTTTAAGTGTGCTTGGTGGCTCAGAACCATCAAAAAACGTTGAAATATAGTTCAAATTCAATAAAAATCGACAAAAATACAGTTTCTAGCTAAAATTTGATGGTTTCGTTGCACTTTCCGAGCCCGTAGGGTATCTGAGTGGCTTAAAAGTACAAGAAAACACTTCAAAAGTGACGTTTCTGAAGAATTTTAACAGTTTTCTTGTATCTACGAACGCCAGAATGCATTAAATTGACCTAAACGTCTCCTTTTCCTATTCTGAGTCGATTCTGCATGCTTTAAGTGTGCTTGGTGGCTCAGAACCATCAAAAAACGTCGAAATATAGTTCAAATTCAATAAAAATCGACAAAAATACAGTTTCTAGCTAAAATTTGATGGTTTCGTTGCACTTTCCGAGCCCGTAGGGTATCTGATGCCCATTTGCACCAACGTTTAAGTCAGGTACTTAAAATTTAAGCTTTTCTTAAAACTAAGAATGCGTTGCACCAACGGTTAACTCTCTCTTAAAGCCTTCTAAGAAATCCTTAATTTAAGTGCCCGTTTACCTGTGGCTTAAATTTGTAAGCAGTGCTTAACGAGACACAACGATACAACGCATGTGCGGTAGCCATAGTAACGGAACAATACTTCGTTTCTATTGGCTGATGGTTTTGGAAATCGAAAATTTGCAATTTTGCAATCCTTTTAGCCATTTCAACCTTTCAACAGTAGCAGCGTTCGTGAGTGTTTTGTAATCAGCGGTGAAAAGTGTGGAATAAAGTTCTAACAAGACAAAAAATAATATAAAGAAGATATGTACCACAGTTACAACGTTTTGTTGTAAAGAATTATGTACATATGTTTTATTTTCAGATGAATAATACAAAGCGCCAGAGGGGAGCAAATTTTACGGCAGATGAAAAGACCTTTGTCTTAACATTAATCAGTCATTAATAGGAGGAGGCCAACAATAACAGCACTACATTCCAGCCATTTGTCGAAAGCTTACGACGAACTAGCTACAAAGAAAATGGAGTTAGTTGAGGCACAACTCGAAGGACAAAAACATGACGAAGAAAGAAAGCAAGTTGAATTTTTGCTTCGAAAGCAAATTTTAGAATTAGATATTGAAATAAAAAAGGAGCAGCTGAGAAAACTGAAACAGGATAATACGGAAAAACAATAAAATATAAAATAAAATATTAATAAAACATTTATTTGTTAAATTTATAAATTTCCAAAAAAATTTGTTACAAAATTTCTTCTAATTTCACTACCCCTCCTTTGGTTGTCAATAACATTGACCTCTGATATTTGACCATCTTCAATAAGTCGCTGCAGTTCATGCTGGTTAATGTCAGCTGGGAGAGGAGGTTCATCTTCACCCATTTGTCGAGCTATATTATGCAGGACTGCACACGCAATTACAATACTCAAAACAGTTTCTTTTTTTAATCGACATCCACATGCTAGCACAGGAAATCTTCGTTTGCAGACACCAAAAGTTCTTTCGATGACATTTCTTGTACGAATATGAGCTTCATTATACAACTGCTCTTCTTGAGTGTGTGGATTTAATAATGGTGTAAAAAAATAGTGTCTTACACCATAGCCACCATCACCTGAAAACAAATGCAATGTATTTTTACACATATTAAAAACTGAAACTTACCCAATATTATACAATTTGGATAATCTCCACTCTCAAAATTTGCTCGTAAAATCGAGTTATTGAAAATGGTCATATCATGAGTAGAACCAGGCCACCGAGCAACTACGTTTGTAAACTCCATATTCGCATTACACATGGCTTGAACGTTAATTGAAAAATAATCTTTCCGATTGCGAAAAACTTCAGCATTTTCTCCACCTTAAAAACGTTCCAATGAAAAGAATGTGTTTTTGGTTTTTTAAATCTTTACCTGGTGATTCAATTTTGATGAGTGCAATCAATGGCCCTAATCACTCTAGGGAATCTCGCGATGTCAAAAAAACCATTTTGAATAAGCCTTTGCTCCATGAGAGTTTGGGGCATCTTAATAAAACGCTGGTAAAGTCTTGCTATAGCGTCCGATACACGTCTAATTATTCTCGACACAGTTGAGATGTACATTCCCATATAGTCCGCTACTGTACTCAAATGGCCCCCGCTTGCAAAGAATCGTAATGTAGTAAGCAGCTGATTTATAGGTGACACCGCCTGATTTCTGTAATGATCAAATCATAATATATTTACACATTAAATTTTTTAACCACTTTTACCTGTCTGTAGGAAATTCCAAGCGTTCTTCAATTAACGTTAATAAATGTAAAACTGTTGGTTTTGTTAGTCGAAATCTTTGGAAAAATTGAAGCTCTGGTAAACCATAGAAATGATCAGCTCTAGTGTACATCTGCCGTGGAATTCCCATCTCAACAATTTCAATGACTTCTAAGTCATCCTCGTACGCGTCGAACACATCCATTTTTTAAACACACATTCAACACCACATAAAATTAATTCAACAATATCACAACTACACACGCGCGGTGTCAATGACTGCCGTACACACAACAAACTAACCTAAAATTTTTGATGTTCCAATAACAACAAACGTCAGTGTTGCCAATAGAAATGAAACTTTTACACAATTCCCCAACTAAGTATTACTTGGTTAAGTAGAGTCTAAGCAGTGACGGTGCAACAACTGTACAATTTAAGAAGTAGTTACTTTTAAGAATTGCTTAGCTAAGCAATGCTTACTGCTAACGTTGGTGCAAATGGGCATTAGTGGCTTAAAAGTACAAGAAAACACTTCAAAAGTGACGTTTCTGAAGAATTTTAACAGTTTTCTTGTATCTACGAACGCCAGAATGCATAAAATTGACCTAAACGTCTCCTTTTCCTATTCTGAGTCGATTCTGCATGCTTTAAGTGTGTTTGGTGGCTCAGAACCATCAAAAAACGTTGAAATATAGTTCAAATTCAATAAAAATCGACAAAAATACAGTTTCTAGCTAAAATTTGATGGTTTCGTTGCACTTTCCGAGCCCGTAGGGTATCTGAGTGGCTTAAAAGTACAAGAAAACACTTCAAAAGTGACGTTTCTGAAGAATTTTAACAGTTTTCTTGTATCTACGAACGCCAGAATGCATAAAATTGACCTAAACGTCTCCTTTTCCTATTCTGAGTCGATTCTGCATGCTTTAAGTGTGTTTGGTGGCTCAGAACCATCAAAAAACGTTGAAATATAGTTCAAATTTAATAAAAATCGACAAAAATACAGTTTCTAGCTAAAATTTGATGGTTTCGTTGCACTTTCCGAGCCCGTAGGGTATCTGAGTGGCTTAAAAGTACAAGAAAACACTTCAAAAGTGACGTTTCTGAAGAATTTTAACAGTTTTCTTGTATCTACGAACGCCAGAATGCATAAAATTGACCTAAACGTCTCCTTTTCCTATTCTGAGTCGATTCTGCATGCTTTAAGTGTGTTTGGTGGCTCAGAACCATCAAAAAACGTTGAAATATAGTTCAAATTCAATAAAAATCGACAAAAATACAGTTTCTAGCTAAAATTTGATGGTTTCGTTGCACTTTCCGAGCCCGTAGGGTATCTGAGTGGCTTAAAAGTACAAGAAAACACTTCAAAAGTGACGTTTCTGAAGAATTTTAACAGTTTTCTTGTATCTACGAACGCCAGAATGCATAAAATTGACCTAAACCTCTCCTTTTCCTATTCTGAGTCGATTCTGCATGCTTTAAGTGTGTTTGGTGGCTCAGAACCATCAAAAAACGTTGAAATATAGTTCAAATTCAATAAAAATCGACAAAAATACAGTTTCTAGCTAAAATTTGATGGTTTCGTTGCACTTTCCGAGCCCGTAGGGTATCTGAGTGGCTTAAAAGTACAAGAAAACACTTCAAAAGTGACGTTTCTGAAGAATTTTAACAGTTTTCTTGTATCTACGAACGCCAGAATGCATAAAATTGACCTAAACGTCTCCTTTTCCTATTCTGAGTCGATTCTGCATGCTTTAAGTGTGCTTGGTGGCTCAGAACCATCAAAAAACGTTGAAATATAGTTCAAATTCAATAAAAATCGACAAAAATACAGTTTCTAGCTAAAATTTGATGGTTTCGTTGCACTTTCCGAGCCCGTTGGGTATCTGAGTGGCTTAAAAGTACAAGAAAACACTTCAAAAGTGACGTTTCTGAAGAATTTTAACAGTTTTCTTGTATCTACGAACGCCAGAATGCATAAAATTGACCTAAACGTCTCCTTTTCCTATTCTGAGTCGATTCTGCATGCTTTAAGTGTGTTTGGTGGCTCAGAACAATCAAAAAACGTTGAAATATAGTTCAAATTCAATAAAAATCGACAAAAATACAGTTTCTAGCTAAAATTTGATGGTTTCGTTGCACTTTCCGAGCCCGTAGGGTATCTGAGTGGCTTAAAAGTACAAGAAAACACTTCAAAAGTGACGTTTCTGAAGAATTTTAACAGTTTTCTTGTATCTACGAACGCCAGAATGCATAAAATTGACCTAAACGTCTCCTTTTCCAATTCTGAGTCGATTCTGCATGCTTTAAGTGTGTTTGGTGGCTCAGAACCATCAAAAAACGTTGAAATATAGTTCAAATTCAATAAAAATCGACAAAAATACAGTTTCTAGCTAAAATTTGATGGTTTCGTTGCACTTTCCGAGCCCGTAGGGTATCTGAGTGGCTTAAAAGTACAAGAAAACACTTCAAAAGTGACGTTTCTGAAGAATTTTAACAGTTTTCTTGTATCTACGAACGCCAGAATGCATAAAATTGACCTAAACGTCTCCTTTTCCTATTCTGAGTCGATTCTGCATGCTTTAAGTGTGTTTGGTGGCTCAGAACCATCAAAAAACGTTGAAATATAGTTCAAATTTAATAAAAATCGACAAAAATACAGTTTCTAGCTAAAATTTGATGGTTTCGTTGCACTTTCCGAGCCCGTAGGGTATCTGAGTGGCTTAAAAGTACAAGAAAACACTTCAAAAGTGACGTTTCTGAAGAATTTTAACAGTTTTCTTGTATCTACGAACGCCAGAATGCATAAAATTGACCTAAACGTCTCCTTTTCCTATTCTGAGTCGATTCTGCATGCTTTAAGTGTGTTTGGTGGCTCAGAACCATCAAAAAACGTTGAAATATAGTTCAAATTCAATAAAAATCGACAAAAATACAGTTTCTAGCTAAAATTTGATGGTTTCGTTGCACTTTCCGAGCCCGTAGGGTATCTGAGTGGCTTAAAAGTACAAGAAAACACTTCAAAAGTGACGTTTCTGAAGAATTTTAACAGT